>NW_027069616.1:747245-923696 GCF_002906115.3 Quercus suber
GAGAAATGTCTTTTTTTTTTTGAGAAATGTCTTCACCCTTTTATATATATATATATATATATATATATTATATTACATTATATTTTTCCTAAAGAGTTGAATATGAGCATATGGCATTGTGTTCATATATATTGGTGTCAAAATTGAAGTCTTTCAGTCGAGGAAAAGTATAGTCAACAAATGAGAATATGGTTATATATGTATTTTTTTCTCTTTATTTATTTTAGGTTATTTTATTGAAGAAGAAGATCAAAAGAAAAATAAAAAAATCAAACACCATCTCCCAGAGCTGACTTTTGAAGATGGCATGGAACAAGGGAGATAGAGATTTTCCAAAGAAATTAGAGTCAAAAGCCTAAAAAGCTATAGCATGAGTTAGAGAATTTGATTCTTTAAAACATGATTTGCACTTTAAAAGAAAGGGAATTCAAAAAAGAAAAAAAAATTGGTACTTTATCAAAAGTCAAAAACCATCCGTTGATTAGAGTTTTGATATGGAATAGGTTTTGATTCTCATTGAACTATTGCATTCCATCACACATAGGTCATCGTGATTAGTCCTTACCCTTTTATTTAGCAAAAACACAATTCAAAAATAGTAGGAGCTTGGTTATTTTAAATTAGTAGGAAATTTTTTGTTCTAGATTTAAAACAATATTTTTCTTACCTAATTTATTTAAATTTCCGCACCATCTTTTGCTACAATCACAATGTCTAAGATATAATTGTTGTTGAACTTTGCTTTTTGAAAAACGTTTAATAATGCTCAAAATTCTTCAGTCGGTAAGTATACGAAAAATCGTGCGTTTTTGCTAAGTATGAACAAAATGGTAATTAATATATTAATTAAAGATTTAAATGGTGGGTCAAATTATAGTTCATAAAATTAGGTCATTTTTATTTTTCTTCTAGACAACATGGCAGAATTGTCAAGGTTATCGGTTAGAAGATTCACCTTAATATGCCAAGATTATTTTGTATCCCCTAAGTAAAGTAATCATGATTCATGATATACATCTAGGAACTTGGTACTCAATACTATAATGGGCACCCAATTAGTTGTCTAGATTGTATTCAAAGAAAAAGATGACGAACCCCCACTTAAAAAAAAAAAAAAAAACCCAAAGCGGGTCCAAGTTTTTAAAAAAACCTGGCCCGAACCCGAACCCGACCCGACCCGGTTAACTAAATTAAAATTACAAAAAACCCTACCTATATATATATATATATCTATCATAAACCTAACCCTAAAACTCATTTCTCTCTCAACGCTTAACTCAGCCGCCTCTCTCAAGTCTCACCTCACCCTTACTGACTCTCACTCTCACCCTCACTCACACTCACTGTCTCTCATCTCATTTGCCCCTCACCACCTCACTGACTCTCACTCTCACTCACATCTCATCCTCACCCTCACTCGTGGTGGTCGCCATTTGTCACGGAGGAGCACGGTTCCTTTGAGGTCAGGCGAAGATTGCTGAAGCCACCGCTGATGAAGCTACTGTCTGAGTTCTTCATATTTATTTTTTGGTTCATTTTTGTTTTTTGGTTCATTTCTTCTCAGTAGTTTTTGTTTTTAGGTATTTGATGTTTAAGGATTCATGTAAGAATCGGTCCATAAATGGAGTTTTGTTTCCTCCATTTTTTATGTTTATTTATTATTTATTGTCTAAAAATCTCATTTCAGCAAGACTGATGCTTCAATGTTGATTGATTTGTATTTGTATTTGTGTTGCTATTGCTGCTTGTCTTTGTGTTTGTGCTTGTGTTTTTTTTTTTTTAATTAATAAGATTGGTCAGATTGGGCCACGAATTAGGCCTAGAAGTGGCTGGATGGGGCCCACAGAGACCCGATGGGGCGGGTATGGGGCTAAAAAAAAAGACCCGTTTATTAAACGGGCCGGGTCTGGGTATCAAAAAACCCGCCCCGAACCCGACCCGTTGCCATTCCTATAGCCACTAGAGAATACACTTTGATTCAAAGGAATTCAAACTTTGCAAGTCTTAGAGGACTAAAGTGTCATCTAAGTCTGTGATTTTTGAACTTATTTAGATCTTCTAACATGTCCTAGTGAGCATAATGTATTACACAATTAAGAAAGTAATGAAATATTTCACATTGTCTTGAGGACCCCTAACGTTTTATTTTGTGTCTTTCTTTACCACATTGTCCCTTTACTGTTTCTTGTTGTTCAATGTATATATTTCTTGTTTGCTAACATGTATGTGTTGTAGGATTTGTGCTATGTGCACCATCTGGTTCGTGATCAACCCATTTAGCTGTGGTGAACCAAGCCCAGTCCCTTAAAATAACAAGTAAAATGCCAGGGGTCCTCATTTCTACTTGGGCCTAGGCACCATCCAAAAAAGGACCCACACAGAAGATAAAATGATTAGTGAAGTGGAAAATATAAATCAAAAAGATCTTCTCGTGATTTCGAATAAGCCTAGTCTAATTTCACACATTGAATTTGTAATTCCCGATGAGTTCAAGGATGTGAAAATCAAGGCTTTGTTGTTCACACAAATGATTAAAGAATTGGTGCAAGTATCTGTGGTTCAAATTCATATCCTTTAACTCTTTAAGATTCGAGGTCGAGTTTTCTCCAATTGGGGAAGAAGGATATGGTGTGGGCAAGCATCTATTTTCATGTTTTTGAATCTTGAGGACAAGATTCATTTTGAAAGGGGAGAGAATGTTATGACCCAAGTGTTGGATAAATTATTTGAATTAGTTTAGTGATAGAATAAATCTTCCTAGATAGATTAATATTTGTATTTGTTTGTATTTAATTTAATTCCTATATTTTAGGATAGGATTAGTTCCTATGTTTTAATATTTGTTGATGAGATTATCTCATCCTTAGCTATTTATTTACCTTGAATGCATCAATGAGAATTAAGCAGAAAAATAACCAAAAATTTTATATTTTTTCTCTCAAGTTCAGGAGATTGGTTATTTCGAATTGACTACACTATCTTTTAATTATCTCAGTTCACAACAAGTAAATTGATCTTTCATTATTAAATTTCATTGTACTTAAGTTAACTTAACACCAAAATAGAGATAAGGGGGACAATGAAACAAAGTTATAACTTTAGAGTGTCAAACATGTGCTTTGATCATTTAGGGAGTGAAATATAATAAGGTGACAATTTAAGGTAAAAAAGTGTAATGAATTCTAGAAATAATTCCAATTTTTTGGTTTGTCAGACAAATTTGAACACTATTTGCTCCATTAAATTTTTGGGTCTTATATTGTAATTATGATGGTAAGATAATGATCAACTAAATTACACTCACGTAATGTATGAATGTGTTAATTTTATACCTTCTATAACTTGTGAAATAATTAAAGTTACTAGCCGATACCATTACTTCAAAAAATCATTATTCCTATTAATCATGGATAAGGAAACTTTCTAAACAAAGGCTTAAAGTGTCGGCCTCCCATCATTTGTAATAATTGATTTTAACGTAGTCACGTTATTTTTGTGATGGAAGCAAGAGCATGACTTTTGCATACAAATATATATATTATTCTTTATAAAACCAAATAAGCCGAAGCCACATCTCAGCCCATTAGAATTGTATTTGGATTAATTAACTGTTACAAAAATAAATAAATTAAGAAATGTTAAAGAACATAATTTAATCCAATCTCCCATAAAAAAATTAATCCAATCCAAATGCTACTAATGTCCTTTTGCTGGCTACTCATGGAAAGTGGAAACATACTCAATTATTTTATGTACTTTTTTCTTTGTTCTTTTGAGTGAAAAAACAGTGAGTGTTGCTTTGCTTTGGCTTTGGCTTTGGTTTTGGCTTTGTTATGATAAGGTAGTTAAAGACGGCATTCGAAACAAAGAAACATAGATATATATGTATTTGTTTCGTGAATTGCTTTGACGTTCCGTTATAGAAGTGCTGCGCAGCGTGGTGATTGATTCAGACACATTAATTGCCCCAGCCCAGCAAGCATAAGGTTAGTCACACGTCACTAGTTGGTTGGATTGTCAGAAACACATGCATACAGACTTCAATCACTTCACACTTCTCACGTTAAAAAAATAAACAAATCACCTTCCATAACCATTTACTGCTTCTAGAATCTAGCTAAACGATGAAACAAATAGTCTTTATATTAGTAATAGTGCGCTAGCTCCAATCATTTCTTTACAGGACACCACGAATTGAAAGGAAATTAGTATAAAAATTGTATAGATTTCGTGTAACTCATACTCATGTCAGCATGATATCACATAACGATCGAGACCACATTAGTTAAACAATATATCGTCTCACCGTGGATCTTTTGTTCTACCAAATGGAAAAAACTTAAGTGGGCACCATGATGCTTCAGTTGAAGCTCTTAGAGCATTTTTAGTCATCTAATTTTTGTACTGTTTAAAAAATAAGCAGTGACTTTTACTTTTTAATTACTTTTTTAAATATACTTTTCACCAAATTTTCTACCTTATTTTCTATTTTATTTAAATATTATTTATTTATTTATTATTATTATTTTTTTTAACAACTACACATCTTCTAATATTTTTTTATTCAATACCTGATTATTATAATAGAAAAAAAAACATTTAAAGAATGAACAGTAGCCAATCAGATTTAATGAGCTACTGTTCACATGCAAAAAAAAAAATCCGGATATAGAGAATCTATTGGAGACTGTTTTTATGGTCCCATTCTCTATAATAGAGAATTTTATGCTTTTGCCTACACAGTTGGAGATGCTCTTATCAACCACATGTACAACCATTTGTGCTCCAAATTGAAGTCTTAAAGTGGGTTTTAGATCATGCTAACAATTCAGAGAAGAATAATCTCATAAGGTGCCTCCCTTTTCCTTTTTTTCTAATAATAACAATCACATTGTCTTGATATATTTACAGATAACAAGTTTAAGACCGAGGCCTATCACTTGATAAGTTCTATTGTAAGTTTGTAACACCACAATAAAGTAAAGGTTTTTACACAGGTATGTTTACAAAGAGGCAAAGAGAACATAGATAGATGGCTTGACTTAAGCTGCTTCAGCAAATCCAACTCTTGAATTCCCATAGTCGAACACTGTGTGATAGCGACCCATGAAAACATCCCCCAGAATCCTGCATTATAAAAGCAATATTAGTGAACTGATGGACCCCATCATATACACGGGCAGATTATTTACAGAAACCTGCCAATCTGGGCAATATAAAATCTACCAATACCTAATTACTCATAAGAAAATGGATGCAGTACTCAAATCTTAACCTGTATTGATGATATTTGAGAACCATGTTCATAATATGAGATAATAACGCTAGGGCTTGATTATTTGTACTTACTACTTAAAACTAAATCCATTTACAATCAAGAAAAGAAGAAAATATTTAAGATGCTTTAAGAACAATAGGAAGAAAAATACCAGAGAGGACCACGAGGGGGGGGCACATCCAAAGCAATAAATCCGCTAATGCATTGAGCTGCAACTCCCTCGCCCACTTTAAGAACATACTGATTCATGAAACCACCATCCAGGAAAGAAGAAGAAAAAAAGAAAAAAAAAAAAGGATTGAATATCAGGACTGAGAAAATTAAAAATAGACTACCTCTGACCATTAATGAAGGCTAAGAGCAACCGGTGCAATTATTTATATAGCTCATCCCCAACCTATAAAAAGCTAAGAGTAATGCTACAGATACAAACTATTTTACAACATATTTACAAAATGTTGATGTGGCCAATCTCTTATTGGTTTTCATTTAGGCCCACAATTAATATCATCTTTTCATTTACCAATAATCACTCACCACATCAACAATTTGTAAAAAATTTTGTAAAATAGTTTATATCTCTAAAATTATTCAAAAGGCTAATAGGCTATCTCTTCATAAAAATTGAATTTTGAGAAGCTTCAATGCTATCTTTGAAACTAACAATAAGTTCACTAAACTGAACTCTAAAGGAATATCCAGTGTCACACAATTCATTGGCTAAAAGCAACTCAAAAAGCTTTTAAAATCAGCATGACTCCATACCTGCTCCGGTGCAAGGTCAAATACTTGACCACCAATGGTGAACGAAACATCAGGCATGGAAGATAGACTGCTGCAATCAACTGCTGATTCTCCATTTGGACTAGGAAGCCGGTCACACAGCTGCAATTGCAATTAAAGGCTTAAGCTAGCTGCAAGGCCATTTATTCCAGAAATGTGAACAAAAATGTTAAAATTACCTGATTGACATAATCCAATATCTGCTCTTCTGTCTGATTCCGCCTCAACTGATTTGCCATCCATACCACTGCCATCTCACAAGCAGTACACATGGCATCATGCACCCCATCAGATGTCTTGTCTTTGCTTTCGTCCAACACACTCTCAATGCCCATACTGCACAACATGTAGAAATTGTTTTATGATGACACATAAGTACAAACTACTAGTTGCTTGATTCACATAGGAAAATGTTGGTAATATTAATTATTACTACCATGTATTACTAGGAAGCACAAACATGGACATACGCACGTGTACAAGTACGACACCCGAAATGAAGTGTTCATGCTTCCTAGATGTATTATGAGTTATGACTATAAAAAATTAGGTTGACTCTACCTAACATCACGAGTCCCATCAAAAGTACAGAAACCAATCTGGGAGCAGATTTTTTGTGGCTGTGCCTATAAAATGCCACCAGAAAAGTAGAAGTTAGTTCATTGCAAGGGATTCCAGGATAAGTTGTCCAAGTATAATAGAAAATTAGAATCACATTTTACCCACACATTTTATTCTAAATGGAAGAATGGTGACATGCAACAAATTTCAGAAGAAAGTGAAATCTGGAGCTAAAATATATACCTCAGTTACCAGCATGTCCAGTATGGTTTTCCCATATTGTGCAACCACTGTCTTGCATTCTTGGCTTACAATCCCAGACGCTCCAATCGCATGATTAATTTGAGTAACAACAGTCTGAAAATATGCAATTATACAATAATATATATCACAAATTGCTAGACTTTAATAGGTACATAAAAGCAGAATCACAGAAAAGCATTGCCAAGAGAGCCATGAAACTCCCTTAAGATGTGAAAAATCTTTAGCTAAAATAAACTTTTGGTCCCTGTAAATTTGGGCCAGTTTCAATATCATCCCTGGATATTTTTTGTGTCACTTTAGTCATCCTCATTTATATTTGATTTCAATATTTTCTTTACCATTAAAATTTGGACAGAATTTGCAGACTTTGCAAATGGAAATTAGCACACATTAATTTTTACATGTCACCCAAGTTGGTGCCACATCACGTTTCAAAAAAAAAAATCCGTTTCTTTTGACCTCTATCTTGTGGATGGAGTGGGCCTCAAGTACCAGCCAGGACTTGAAGCACGAGGTGATGTCAACCCCCACCAGCAACAACTTCATTGAGCCTATTCACTATCACTTAATCCACCACCTTTAGAAACTCAAAGTGGCCCTACCAAGAGAGATAAAGAAGGTGACTCAACCAAACAGCAAAGTTTGCTCAACTGGGAGTTGGGTACCTTGAGTTGGTGAATGTGGGTTTATGCAGTGGCTTTGGAGTTAATTTGGGAGGCCTTGATGGGTTGAGGTGTTATGGGTTGGCAGTGAATGGGTCTTGAGGTTTTGTTGGCTGAAGCAAGCAGAGGAATGAGGGGATTTTTGTAGTAGACAACAGAGATTTGGGGATTTAAGCAGGTGGTTCGGGTATGCCTTGGATCAGTTCAATGGGTTGGTTTTGGAGGTTTTGCATAGTAGAGAGTTGACATGTGGCAGATAGGGGATTGTTGGTAGTGTTTTGGCACGAATCGGTTTGGTAGTGTGGGTTTAAGAGTGGCCATGTGGTGCCAGTGCCACTGCTGTGGGTATGATTTTGTGGCAGCAACGCTCCTGTGGATGAAATTGTTCGGTAGAAATGCTGCTGTGTATGGTTTTGGTAGTTTTGTGTTTGGATGTTCAGTATGGATAGATTTGGCCAAGAGAGAAAGGGCTTGAGTGAATGGAGAAGGATAGTTGAGTGGTGGTGGCGAGCTTAACAATGTGGGGCCAAAGTGGGTTTGGCAGTAGTATTTGATGTTGTGAATGGTATTGGTGGAGCTTTGGTTTGGTGGTGGTAGTTGGGTGTGGGTATATTGTTTCCTTGTGTGTAGGTGATGAATTTGGCAATCAATTGGCTGTGAGGGTGGCGCTTTACAGTGGCTTGAGCCCTCACTCTCTCACTCCCTCTTCCTTTATCTCTCTTTCACATAGGCAATTTGTGGCATGGTGAGTGGAGGTTTGGTGGGTGGGAAGCAGCAGTTTAGCAGTAGTGTGGCCACGGGTGTGACTGGCACTAGGGGATGTTGGTTGGCCATGAGAGGAAAAAATGAAAATAAAACAGAAAATTTTGATGCAACATAGGTGACATGGCACAACTAAGGTGATGTTGTGTCATATTTGCCATTTCTTTTTTTTTTTTTTTTTTTTGATAAGTAAGAAGAGAATATTATTAATAAAGGATAGCAAGAAAAATACAAAGAATTCACGGTAGTGAACAAAGGAAAAAAAAGGAACAAAAAGATATAAGTAGCCCCTAATCTATTCTAATGGACAAAAGAAAATCCGTAAGAGTAGAACAATCCGAGAAACCCCAACAACGAGACCAATCAAAGAGGGTCCGTTGGCATAACTCTAATAACTAAACCATAGTTTTCCCTCATCCTCAAAAGACCGCCGATTCCATTTAGTCCAAATCATTAAATAGCCTGAAACCAAATTTTAAATATCAGAACTATGCTTCCCAAGCCAATGATACCAACAAAATAAGTCCACAAATGAACCTAGCATGACCCAATTGATCCCAAACAACCGAAGCATATACATCCACAAAGAATGAGCTATTGGACAAAAAAATAACAGGTGATCCACATATTCCGCATTACAACAGCACATACAACAACGATTCGCCAAAGGGCGACCACGAAGCATAAGGTTATCCAATGTTAGAATCTAACCATGAGCTACTGTCTACATGAAAAAAGCCACCCCTTTAGGAACCTTAACTTTCCAAATGCCCTTCCAAGGGAAAGTGGATTGAGTTGCATTTCGGGTTTGGATGAAAAGAAGTAGGGAGTAGGAAGCCGCTAACTCCCAATCATTGAATTCCCAATAAAATCTTAAACTCCACACTCTGTCATTAGCACCCGCTAGAGGGCTTAACACTTCAGAAATACAAGCCTTCTTATTGGCTAAACACAAAAATAACTAAGGATAAAGAATTTTAAGAGGAACATCCCCAGTCCACTTATCATGCCAAAAAAGAATACGAGAACCATCCTCCACCACAAAAGAGAAATGCTTAGCAAAAGTTTCCCACCCTTCACTAATACTCCGCCATAACCCACAACCATGAGCCCTTCTACAAGCTCTAGTGGACCAACCCCCTTTTCCCTCCCCATATTTTGTGGTTATGACCCTTCACCACAGATGAGTGGTTTCATGGCTGTACCTCCAAAGCCATTTCCCTAGTAGGGCCTAATTAAAAGACGCCAAATTCTGAATTCCCAAGCCACCAAACTCACGCGGTAAGCAAACCTTTTCCCAAGCCACAAAAAGATATTTGAAACACTCAACTGACGAACCCCACAACAAGTTCCTCTGAATGCATTCCAATCTAGTCGCCACAGCTTTAGGGATAGTAAAAAGGAAAAGGTAATAAGTCGGAAGGCTTGAAAGGGTACTTTTCAGCAAAGTGAGTCTACCATCCTTTGACAAATAAAGCCACTTCCAGCCTAAAAGCTTCTTTTCCATCCTCTCAAGAATCGGATTCCAAATAGAGGCTAGAGGCACAAATTATGGGACAGATGATTTCTGTTTGCCAGCAAATTTCATCCAAATGTTAACAGTAAGGATAATATTAAAATCAAATCAAAATGAGGACTGAAGTGACACAAAAATTGTACAGGGATGGCATTGAAACTGGCCCAAATGTACAGAGAACAAAAATCTTTTGTAGCAATAATAACAAATATTTATATTAGATGGTGGTCTTTGGGGCCATGAATATTCTAACTCAACCAGTTGGCATCTCTTGGTGTTCTAACAAAGACATCTAGGGTTCAAAGACCCCCTCCCTTGTTGTAACTAAAAAATAGTGGCGTTCAGAAATATTCTTACCAAAAGAGAACTAAAGTCAGCTTCTCCTTTTTTAGGGCTCATCCTAAATTAAATATATTATTCTTTTTTACTTAGTAATTGAAACAATAACCCTTATGAATATTGTTAAAATAAATAAATAAATAAATAAACCAAATTTACAAAGAAATCTATATATACATATGAATAGATTGGCAGAAATCCAGAAATGACAGAACTCAACTAATAAAAATACACCCTCCACGAATATCTCATGTTCTGCTGCTCAATAGAGAACAGAACTCCTTGCGGAGAAATAAGAAATGGATAAGGATGCCCAGAATACATACCGTTGGGCCTGCTAACAGAGACGTTCCAGAATCAGCAATTGCTGAACAACCATCACCACAAAATCCTGAAAATGACATGCTTAATATTTAATACAATAAATGTTTTTATCTAAACCATCAAAAACAATAATAACAAATACTGTCTCCAAATAACAAGGAGACAAATACAATCTTGATATATTACCAGTTGTTTCACCACCAACTAGTACATCATCCAAATCAAACTGCAAATAAAAGAAAAAAAAATTTTAACAATTAAACATTTGAAAAGAAAGATGATGAATAGAGCATGGAGAATGGTGAATATGGATAATGATATTCTGGGGGGCTAACCTGCCAATAGCCTTTCTGAGTCACAGGAACATAGGTGTGCTCACCGTTGTAATGATCAGAATCAACCCCACCAAACACAATCTCACCCCCTTCTTCCCCTTCAATATTGCGGTTTAACCAAAATGAAAAAACAGGCTCTTGTACAAGACCTTGATCAACCATATTATACCTATGAGAATGGCAAATACACACAGTTATAACAAGAACAACAATAATAATAATAATAATTCTGAAGGCAACACTAAAAACAATTAGATGACAATTCAACATCTGAGAGAAGATATTTGCAAAATCACCGAGTCAATTAAGATGGTAAACCATGCACATTTTAATATAGATTCAAACTCTAATCAAGTGATTATAAAGTACATTAGCAGCTGAGATGCCCTGACTTACCAAACAGGAACAGCATTCCCAACTGAGATCTCTTGAAATCCAAGTCCAAGAATACCATCAAACTTAGCTGCCAAGAATGTGATACTCGGCTCCCTGGTTGCCTCAATAAAATCCTAATGACCAGTAGCATTTGTATAGGTCAACCCCCAACTCCAATGCTGAACTGAAGGCAACCAAAATGCACATTTTATCAAAAGTTACCTGATTCTTAACAGCCAGATCACCAAGTTTGACATGATCCTGGCTAAAGAAACCTGAGATTGCTCCAGTTCCATAATGGATCTCAGCAGTTTTACCTACAAAAGAAATGATATCATGAATCATTTTAACATTTTGTCACCCATACTAGCAACAAATGAGCCAGACCCTTTTTTAATTGACTAATAAACCATGTACCAATATTTTTTTGTACTCTTAATTCTCATTCTATGAAACAGAAAGTAACTTCAGAATGGTTCTGCAATTACTTCACTGTTCATATTCCAGTGATGAATTGGCCGAAAGGTTATTTCAGCCATCTATCATTTCATTTTCACATCACACGTGCTCCTTAACTGGTGGAACATAGTGCTATAACAAATTTTCTTAGGTTATATATGCATGCATTCATACAACATAAATTCTCAGGTAGGTGGAGTAAAATATGTTAGAATGGTGAACTGTTGGATAGACATCACCCTCCACAATTGTGATTCAGTTATACAGAGAATATTTAGCACTCAAAAACTAGAAGACTAAGAAAAATACAAATTACAGGAATGTTGTACAAACAAGAGTAGAACTTGTTATAATTGTGTCTCACTCAAGATTGATTGTTCAACTAGTTAATCTTTTAATTTGCTTTCTGTAATGTACCTTCTGTATCACTTTAATCTAGACTAAAGAAATTTGTCAGCTAAAAGTATGTCCCATCCTTCATAAATAATCCATTTATAGACAACAATGAAGATGAGGAGTGCAAAAAGGAGAAAGGAAATTAGAACTGATAAACTAAATGGAACTAAATTCCTTGAACCAAGGATAAAAAGCATACCATTCTTTTGGTAGCTACTTGATTGGCCGGACTTATACTTTGAGTGAAAAAAGCAAGCAACCTGCACCCAAACATAAAAGTACATATCTTTCTCCTTCCCAACAAATTGCAAAGAAAATCCATTAGTATTTTAAAGATACTTACTGAGAAATAACACTTGGCCGAGGGTACCCAAAGATTAGAACTTCCAGTGTCAAATATCACAGTGAATTTTTGTGCAGGTGTGCCAATACCAATCTCACCAAAATACTGAGCATCCATATAGTTCTTTAGTTCAACAATACTAGCATCCTCAGAGTTTCCAAGATGACCATTGAGATAATATTTTCTGGTAGGAGCTCTTAGTTTCGCTGGTTCCTTAGAGTCAAATCGTCCAGCAAGTCGGTTGCTTTGATCTAATTTCTTCTTTTTCAGTCCAATTCTGATCAACCCATCATTTGATGCAGAAAAAACAGTCGAGCACAGAAGCAACAAGAGAAGAAGACTGGCCAAACTGGCTCTATATTTGGTATTCATTTTGGGAACTGTAAAATAAACAGTACACATTTCTTTCTTAGAGATCAGCCTCAAAAGGCTACCCAAAACTTACACCAATTATGAAAAACCAATGACATCAACTCTGCTCAATCAGTGAGAATATATATTGACTGAAAAGGAATTAGAACTTTTCAACTTGCACATTTATCATATCGGATCCTCAGAGAACTAAAATCTCAAATTAGCAGGGCAGGTTACAATCATGTGGCTTAGTCAAGTCGATTCTTTTCATCTTTTGGTTTTGGAAATCAAATAACAGTAAACTAAATGTTTCAAATATATTCATTTCTCTTACTCCAGATTCCCACAATCCAAGAAAAGAATAACAGAAAATCGCAAAACCATCAACATGCAATGTGGACTTAACTGTAGAATCTTCAGCATGAACATCAAACCACTAGTAAAAGATACACCAGACCAAAAATATATTACATATCATACAAAATCTTTTAAATTACAATTTCGTCCAAATACAAAATTTTCCATGGCACTCGAAAGGTAAAAAAGGGAGATATATAAATATGGTACATGAACATTATTTAACATATTACACATTAAGAGTCTTGTTTGGTTCAGCACAAAATCTTTCAAGGAAAAACTTTTGTTCAAAAAAAAAAAGGACCTAGTGTAAAATCGAATGGAACAACACCCAGTAAAGAAAACGCATTTACTTAGTCAAATTGAGATTTCCCAGGTCCAGCTTCTACAAAAATCTCTGTTATTTTATTATATTTTCTCATCAGCCAAACAAAGATTTTTAACTGCCAAAATAAAGTCCTTAGGAGAGTATCAATTTCAACTAGAACATCATAATCTCACAGCAAAATAAAGGATCAAATACAATAAATTTAACCAACAAAATCGTGCGAATAAATATAAAAACGTAGATGAAAACAAAAAGAATTCGAATGAATGGAAAATTTGAAACATACCCGAAATTGCTACGAAGGAAGCAGAGAACAAGGTGAAGATAGAAACGGACCACAGACGAAACTAATACTAATAAGTCGGAGGTACTAAACTAAACTTTGTTAGAGAGCAGATTCTCTGGTTCAAAAGTAGATGAGTCTCTGATTTTTGACCGTCCGTCAGAGTGAGAGCTTTTGCATCAAACGGTTGAGGAGTTAGTTAACATTTTAGTGGGGTTTTTGAGTGACGTGGGGGGTTTTGATTGGTTGGAAGTGGAGGTTATAGTTGTTAACAGTGGAAATCCAAAAAAAGAAAAAAGAAAAAAGTTGTTAACAGTGAACTAGACTAAAAGTGCCGCTATTTTTTCAGCTCAACTACCAGTCTTGTTTTGAAGTAGAGTGATGGTGACTTCGGTTCCTGACCGTTAGATATCCTTATAACGGGGTAGCTGTGTGTAACATCATAACGGGGGAAAATGGGTATTGGGCCTTTTATTTGATGATCACATTTTAGGCCCAGGATTAGACCCATGGGCCTTTATAAAAGAATTATTGGCCTTTCTGTTTTATAGAATTTTATTGGGTCATTGGGTGGCTTAAAAATAAAAGGAACACTCGATCTAATGTGTTGGCTGATGGACCTTCATTTGTTTCATGAACACCCACTTGCCCATTAGACCTTTGGAGTACACACTTGTCATCTATATTCGGTGTACATATTGTTGCTTAGGTTTTTTTCTTAAAATTTTGTCATGTGAATTTTTCTTTATAGGATGAAAGTGTATATTTTTGTTAAGTAGTCACATGACTCAATCTTAAGTGGAGAACCTAAAAAATAGCACTTAAAGTATTGTACCTAAATTTTGTCTATTCTAAAACATATCCAATTTCACATAGTTGCAAACTTACGATGTAAGTAAGAATTTTGTTAATAAATGTCTTAGGGCTATCGTCTCTAGTAGGTAGGAGTAAGAGGAACACTTTCAATGAAATCAAAGAGAAGCTAAAGAAAAAGTTAGCTGGATGGAAAGAAAAGCTGCTGTCTAAGGCTGGAAAAGAGGTTTTAATCAAAGCTGTAGCTCAAGCTATACCAACCTATACTATGGGTTGTTTTAAAGTACTAAACTCTCTCTGTGAGGAGCTTACAGCTATGATCCGAAATTTCTAGTGGGGCCAAAAGCAGGATGAAAAAAAGATGGTGTGGCTGAGCTGGGACAAACTGTGCTCTCCTAAGGCAAAAGAGGGATTGGGTTTTAAGAAATTAAAAGAATTTAATCTAGCTCTCCTGGCGAAACAGGGATGGCAGCTTCAACATCGACATGACTCTCTTGTGTATCGAGTGCTCAAGGCCAAGTATTTTCCTCATTGTGAGTTTTCTCAAGCCTCTCTAGGTACTAATCCATCTTACACGTGGCGTAGTATCATGGCAGCACAGGCAATTGTGAAACAGGGTCTATGGTGGAGGATTGGAAATGGGAAGCATGTACGGGTTTGGGGAGACAAATGGTTGCGAACACCTCCACTTACAAAGTCACCTCTCTTAGAATGTTTTTGCAAGCCCAAACAATGGTGAGTGAGTTGATAGATAAGGAGAATGCAAGCTGGAAAACAAAGGTGGTTGATGCTCTGTTTTTACCACATGAAGTTGAGGTTATAAAAAGTATTCCTCTGAGTGTGCATCTACCAGCAGACAAGCAGGTTTGGGCATGTAGTTCTAATGGTGTCTTCACGGTACGAAGTGCTTATTGGGTGGTAGTGGAAATGTCAAAAGGGGTGGGAAATGAGTCGTGCTCTGATGGTAGGCAAAATAGAAAATTTTGGAGGAAGATATGGGAGATTGCTACACCACAAAAAATCAGACATTTCACCTAGAGAGCTTGCCGGGATATCCTTCCTACAAAAGCAAACTTAGTTAGGAGACGGGTGCTAACGAAAGATGTATGTGATGGGTGCAAGTTGGCATCAGAAAATTCAAACCATTGTTTCTGGACTTGCAAGTTCGCACATGAGATGTAGGAGAGTTCTAAGCTAGCTCTACCTTTTGAACCGGATCAAGAATGCAGCTTCAAGGACAAATGTGGGTCTTGCTTATGGAAGAGGACAGTACACCGGAAAAGGTAGCCAAGGTAGCGACCTGTGCTTAGGCGTTATGGGGAAATCGAAATGAGGTTAGAATGGGAGGTCAACGCAAGTCTGGGTTGGCTCTTTTTCAGAAGGCAGTACAATTTTTGGAGGAGTATTATGTTGTTATGGATACTCACACAAGCACGTGTACACCAAGTCCTCAACAGATAACGTGGGTCCCTTCACAAGGGTTGGTGTATAGGGTGAATGTGGATGGGGCAATATTTTCAAACCTGAAGGCAATGGGCATTGGAGCTACCATAATGGATGGAAAAGGAGGTATAGTGGCAGCTTTGAGCAGGAAACTTCACATACTGTTAGGCGCTGCAGAAGCTGAAGCAAAGGCTGCCGAAATGGGATTACAATTTGCAAAGATATAGGTGTGCGTGATATAATTTTGGAGGGTGACTCCTTGAATGTATACCGTGCTCTCCAGGGTTTATCAGAGCCTTCTCCATCAGTTGATGCAGGGATTCTTGGAGTGCAAAATGCATGTTCAGAGCTCCGCTATGTCGGGTTCTCCCATATTCGATGCGAAGGAAACAAACCTGCCCACCTTTTAGCAAAATATGCCAAGGGCATTGATGATTATTGTGCTTGGATTAAAGAGTTTCCTAATTTTTTAGAACATGCTCTTATCCATGATGTAACTTTTATTTTAGTGAATTAATAAAGTATTCAGTCTTGCTATCAAAAAAAAAAAATTAATAAAAACACACATAAGCACAATAAATTTTTGTGTAAACCAATGAATCATTAACATGTATTTTTTTTTATTTTTTGAAAAATGTGCATTATCATAATTGAGCATTTATTAATTTTTTATATATACTTTTTGGACACTCGTTAACATAACCCGAAGTAAAATTACTTTTACATTGGTCATTACTGACATTCAAATTATTATACACCAATCACACAATTTGACACATTGATTGATTATAAAATTAAGTGACTCTAGATTTTTTGTTTTGCTTAAATCCTCCTCTTATATGTTATAAATAGAATTCACAAGTGGATTCTTTATTTCATCACAAAATACTTTACCACTTACCAATTAAACAGCTAATTCCTGCCTCTTTCATTTTTCTTGAAAGTTTTTTATCTTCTAAGAAGAAATTGAAGCTGACTATAATAGACGTGTCCAAAATGGAAGGTAGATACCATATTGAAAATAAGATTGTGATTAGATTCAATACCCACTACAAGCAATTATTCTATTTTTATCTCACAAAATTTTTTACTTTTTCACCTTTCACTTTTTAACTTTTTCTAATTTTTTATATTCAATAGTTAAGATTGAAAGTTGCTTTTTTAAACTCTAAATCTCAGCCATTAGTTTAGTTACAAAATTTGTTGTAGCCTAAGGCTACAAATTTACTCAATAAAATAATATTACTACACATTTTGAAAATCTAACCGTTGAATTGCATATTCTTTACACTCTTAATACACATGTCAAATTTTGTGTCAATCGTATATTATTTACTATATGATCTATGTATGGTTTATATTTGTGGCCCAAACCTCAGAGGTATGGAATATGAGCCCAACAAACCCAATACAATGAATTTGTAGAGAGTGGATGAAAGAGCTAGGCTGACAGTAAACTAAACAATGTCTAACAAAGGTTCAACCAATAATTACTTGCAAGAACAAACTTGAAACTTGAATAAATTGTTGTCCGATGAGACAAACTTTCGTTTATATAGTTCTTAGAGCTACAGTAAACCTTCCTTCTCTCTTCCTCTCTCTTTTTTTTCGATCCCCCCCTCATGAGGAGTCCTTTACATTTATATAAGTTTCTTTTTCTCTATCTTCATCGTACACTTGTTGTTCATCTAAGCATTCACTCAAGTATTTGTCCCATCAGGTATCTGCTTTAGTTCTTCATGAGTAATGGTAGCTGAGGCTGCACTGTTCAGGATCTTCTCCACATAAATGCGACTAGAAAAGTTACTGCAATACATTTAATGCGGTGGTAGTAGCTTTTCCCTTAGATATTTCTCTGTTCTTATCATCTTTATACATGCATGAAGTTAATCTTTATCGTTGGAACTTCCTAGAAGATTGCCCAAGCCGCCTAGGTATTTGCTTGACAGTGTTCTTCATATCCGAGAAGGATAATCTCCTCGAACGATATTTCTTTATCATTTCCTTACGTGATTTTACACTTCGAGATCTTTTCCAATTATTTACTCCTTCTCGGACGGACCCTCATCCTCATATAGGGCCCAAGGCCCAATATGTAAATTTGAGCCTTTATCCCCACAATAGCCCCTCAAAATTTTAATTTTTCCCTCGCATTCAAAGAGAAAAAATGGGATTTTGAATTGTCACAGAAATAAAAGCTAAAAATGTAAAAAATACCTGAGTTTACACGTGTGGGAGCATAGATTTGGGTGCTTCATCATTGTTGCTAACGTTTCGATGTTTCTGAAGCGCTATTAACTACTCCAGGCAGCGTTATGTCTTTGACATCCAGCGGCGGAACATTGATCCAACGAACGACGTTTCTCCTTAGAATTTGAGCGGGATAACCCCTTCCCATTCGCTGGCCCCTATATATAAAGCCTTAAAGGAGATTATTTCTCCTTTACTTCACAACTTCTCAGACTCCCCAGCAAACCCAAGCATTCAAGCTCATCAAGTTTCTCAAATCATCTGTATCATTTCTTTAAAAACCCATGACAATCCTTCCAAGGACTTGAGGATCACTTCCCTGCCCAGTTTGGGTAAGTTCTAATTTCCTCGAAACCTTCATTCTCTCTTCGGCCAGCTTCCTAGGCCCTCAAACTCTCATTTCCCAATTATTCTCAATATTTCCTTCTTTCTGCTTATCCGAAATGGGTAGATTTAAGTATCTGGTCGATAGTCCTACCTTAATAGAGACATTTAAGGAAACATATGACATATCGCAGGGAGTAAACCTGAGGTATTGTCCCCCGGAAGGATTATTAACTGATCGAAGGGTGGGAGAAGTTATAATCCCTATGATAGCGTTCATAGAAGGGGGAATGACTCTCCCTATGGGTCCTGTTACAAGAGATTATCTTCGTAACCATAGGCTTTCTCCTGATCAGTGCGCACCTAACGTCTTTAGGATCCTAGGAGCGGTTGACGCTTTAAATCGTCATTTAGGCCTGGAGCTCACCTGGCTTGATGTAGTACATATGTACGAATGTCATAGCCAAAAGGGAGCGAGATATTATCTTAAATCCCGATCCGACATCGTTAGGCTCATTTCCTGTCTTCCCAAGTCTAACAAGGGGATGAAAGACGACTATTTAATCGTCTCGGGTGCATGGCATAACGGTCTTCATTGCCCAACCCAACTAGGAGAGCCAGGTGGGTTATCCTAGATTTAGGTTTCCTAACAATAGATTTAGGCTCTTCATCACTTAACATTGTTTTTCTTTTTTTTGTATCAATGTCTTTGAGTTTTTGATTATGGTTGATTCTGTTTTAATGTCAACAGATAAAAGGCACGTTGCTCCTTGGCTCAGCCTGACTAACATTTCCGCGCTCAACTATCTACTGAGATCAGAAATTTTTATAAGTGAAGACGGGTAACTTTGAGCTGCCCATCTCATTCTCGGTTTCAAGCCCCTCTCGGACGCTTTTCAACCGGTCGGCAACAGGGAGACTATCGGATTAACCGAATAGACGTTTCTTAGCCTAATTTTCTAGTGTCGTTCGATCTTGCCGCCGTGCCATATCCAAATTCGCAAGGTGTGCCGTAACTCATCCAGCCAGTTCAACAAGTTCCTTTAGAAGCGGCCGCAAAAAGGGAAAGAGTTGCTTCTTCGACCTCTTCACTTGTGGAACAGATTGATCAGTTCCAATTTGAAGAAGAAGTACCAGGAGAAGTTCAGGTGATTCCAGTTTCGGACACCGAAGAGGAGACTGACAGATAGTCTAGTGTCTGCGCCCCCATTTTAATAACTGCCATTCCAGACGGTTCTTCGAAAGAGGAAGAAGAAGACATGGCAAGCCTAAGGGACTTAATGAAGGCTAGAAAAAAGGTGCCTGAGGCCAAAGAGACTGGTTCGTCCCAACCAACTGTTAATCTTCCTCCACCACCTCCTCAGGTCCCTTTTGATCTTGGCCTAAAGCCATTACCAGATCTAAAGAAGAAAAGGCCTATTATAGATACTGAAGGAGGGGAAGTGGTGCCTCTAAAAGGAACTAAGTAGCAGAGAGTGGTCAAGGACCAACGGAGCAAACGAGCTTCATCCACTAAGAGCTGAAAAGACCTTCTCACTGCTGAGGTGCGACAAGGACAACGCACCTGGTGTCCCAAGCTAGAGTTGGATGGTGTTCCTTTCCCTTGGGACACCTTTGTCAGAAATTATCAAGGGGGAAAGGCAGGTCTCATTGCTGAGGCCCTGGAGCAACCACTTCTCTTGCCAAAAGACATGGAGGCTTACAGGCGCTTCAATCAGCATGAACTTTTTCTGTCCTTAAAGAGGGGCTTAGCCATGGTAAGTGAACTAATCCACTTTTTCAATTAAAATGCTGGTCATTTTATTCGTCTCTTTTCCTTGCTTTATACTAAAATTTTCCATTCTGCTATGTAGATTACCCAACAAATTTATGTAGCCGAGGAGTGGAATAAAAACGCTCACAGTACAGCCCAGGCAGAAGCTTATTCTCGGTCTGAGGTTGAAAAATTTCTGGGTAATCTGAAGAAAGATTATTCTCAACTGTCCGAGCAGCTAAAAGAGATGACCAAGCAGAGGAATAATCTTAATGCTGACCTTAAAAATACTGAGAAGTAGGCTGAAGACCAATGCCAGCAATTGCACATGACAGAGATTAATCTGGAGACAGAGAGAGATTTGGTGAAAAGTCTTTGAGCTGAACTTCAGAAAGCCAAGGAAACTGCCCAATTGGCCAAGAACACTGCCCAATTGGCCAAGGAGGCAGTTGAGGCCGAGAAGTAGGCAGCATACAAGCTTGGAGTGGAGGAGACCCAAGTAAGACCCATAGAGGAGTTCTCTACAGTCTGTGGAGATTACTACGATATAGCTTGGGGTAAAGCCCTTGATTCTACTGGAGTCTTTATGGAATCTAACTTAAGGCAACCTGGGAGCATCTACTACGATCCTGATATTTGCGAACTCCTAGGCTCTGGCTCCTTTCCCTCCAACCAACTCTAAGAAGTCTCGGAGTAGCCCTTGGTTGGCCAAATCCCTCCTACCCATCTTGAAGCTCCCAAAGAGTCTAGTCAGCCTGGTGGTCAGGGCAAGCAGGCTGAGGATCTTCAAGATAAGGGTAAAAACTTAGGGAAGAAGAAAACTCCTACTGAACTTAAGGACCAAGCCCCATATGCTGTTGTTGCCCAGTCCAGCAAGACTACTAATTCTTCGGCCCCCTAGATGAAGGCTTAAATGTTTAGGAATTTTATTTCATACTTGTATTAATTTTTTTTTTTTTTTTTTTTATGCAAGGAATTGCAAGGTACTTTCTTTTAATCAATGAAATTGTTTTTCTTTTATTTTCTATATCTTCATTGCACATATTATGAGACTTATTGTTATTGCAAATGACGCTGATCGATAACTACTATAACTTAAGCAGATTTAACAACAATATCCTACTAGTGATGCAAATAGTTTATATAAATATTGGGAAAAATAGATCGTATAAGAATTGTTAATGAATATAAGAAACAATGAATGGTATGAAGGTTTTATATTTTTTTGTTACTTAAATAATTAAATGCTTTATTTGAACTGGTTTTTGTATAACACTTACAGCGAATATTACTAAGCATTGATTATGCACTAAGTATATGACCGAAGAGGCCTATCATAAGTTAGAGTCTATTTAAATATCTCCGAGGGCTTTACGCATAACTGAATTTAAGTTTGAATACTAACAAGAATTGTAAGGGAGTATTAACTAACCCACATCATCTAGTTCGAGGACTTCAGGCATGATTGGATTTAAGTTTAAACACTTATGAGAATTGTAAGGGAGTGTTAATTAACCCACATCATCTGATCCAAGGACTTCAGGCATGATTGGATTTAAATTTAAACACTTATGAGAATTGTAAGGGAGTGTTAACTAACCCACATCATCTGATCCGAGGACTTCAGGCATGATTGGATTTAAGTTTAAACACTTATGAGAATTGTAAGGGAGTGTTAACTAACCCACATCATCTGATCCGAGGACTTCAGGCATGATTGGATTTAAGTTTAAACACATATGAGAATTGTAAGGGAATGTTAACTAACCCATATCATCTGATCCGAGAACTTCAGGCATGATTGGATTTAAGTTTAAACACTTTCCATGAAATCTTTATGCAATAAATAAACATTTTGATCAAAGAAAAAACTCGATTAATAATAATACTTTTTAAGGTTGTTTACATTCTAAGGGCGTGATATTACATGACCATCTAAATCTTCCAAAAAGTATGCCCCAATACCAGCCCTTGAGGTAATGCGATATGACCCTTCCTAATTAGGTCCTAATTTTTCCCAAGCTGGATTTCTCGCAGTGCCTACAACTTTCTTAAGTACTAGATTACCAGGTGTTAAAGGCCTTAGCTTTACGTTGGCATCATAACCCTGTCTGAGCTTTTGTTGGTAATTTGCCAATTGAATCATTGCATTTTCCTTCATTTCCTCAATCAAGTCCAAACTTCTCTCTAGCAGTTCATTATTGCTACTCGGACTGAATGAACTGGTTCTCAACGTTGGGAACCCCGTCTCCAGAGGGATAATAACTTCAGCCCCATAAGTCATTGAAAAAGGCGTCTCCCCAGTAGACCTATGAGGCATAGTTCTGTATGTCCAGAGTACGTGTGGCAATTCTTCCACCCATTTGCTCTTCGTGTCATCTACCCTCTTCTTCAGTCTATTTACTATGACCTTGTTAACAGCTTTTGCTTGGCCATTCCCCTGGGGGTAAGCAGGGGTGGAGTATCTATTAGTGATTCCCAATTCGCAGCAATAATTTCTAAATGCTTTACAGTCAAATTGAAGGTCATTGTTAGAGATGAGGGTATGAGGAATCCCAAACCTAGTGACAATATTTTTTCAGACAAACTTCTTTGCATCTACGTCTCTGATGTTGGCTAGAGGTTCAGCTTCAACCTATTTGGTGAAATAATCTGTGCCGATCAGTAGATATTTCTTGTTTCCTGCTGCTTTAGGAAATGGACCCACGATATCTAAGCCCCATTGAGTAAATGGCCATGGGTTGGATAATAGATTAAGAATTCCACTTGGTTGATGTATGTTTGGTGCAAACCTTTGACACTGATCGCACTTTTTAACATATTCATGGGCTTCTTTTTGCATATTTAGCTACCAATAGCCTTGAGTGATAGCTCTATGTGCCAAGGATCTACCTCCAGTATGCCTTCCACAGATTCATTCATGTAATTCCTCAAGGAGCAATTCAGTTGCTCCAGGATGTATGCACAACAAATACAGTCCTGAATAGGAGCGTTTGTATAATTTCTGGTCTTCGGATAGCCAGAATCTAGTAGCCTTCCTCCGAACTTTATCCGCTTCTAACCTTGCTTTAGGCAAAGTATCCTCCTTCAGGAACTGAATTATAGGGTCCATCCAACTTGGCTCAACTCTGATTTGATGAACACAGACTACCTCTTTTCTTATCTCTGTTGATTTATGCAAGTCTTCGATGAGGATAACCCGAGGCAGATTCTGTGTCGAGAAAGTTGCAAGTATGGCCAGAGAATCAACATGAGCGTTATCACTTTTAGGGACATGTAGTAAATTAAAAGATTCAAACTATGATTGGAGTCATTTAACTTGGCTCAGGTAGTCTTGCATTCTTTCATCCTTCGCCTCAAATTCCCCTTATACTTGGCTGACGACTAGCCTCCACTGACTTTCCTCCCATTCTTTGGATCATTGCCATTCCCATCAGTAGAACTTCATATTTTGCCTTATTATTTGTAGCCGTGAAGCCTAGTCTCAGAGACTTTTCAATAATGATCCTTTCTAGGGATATTAGAACTAACCCCACTCTAGATCCTTTCTGGTTTGCTGCACCGTCTACATGTACCTCCCAGAATAAGGAGCTTTTCTGAGAAATTATGCTAACCGATTTTTCATCAATGCTCTGTGTTGGTGTTAATTCTTCTAACGAAGGTTTAGTGAACTCGGCTACTAGATCTGCGAAGACCTGTCTCTTTGTAGAGGTGCAGGGCATATACTTGATGCCAAAAGCCCCTAAGATAGTGCCCCATTTAGCTATTCTTCCAGTGTAATCTACACTTCTGAGTATAGTTTTAAGCGAAAGTTGAGTAAGAACAACAACCGTATGTGCTTGAAAATAATGAGGCAACTTCCACGTACCAAGCACTACTGCCAAGATGGCTTTCTCCAATAGTAGATAACGAATCTCGGCCTCATGCAACAACTTACTCACATAATAAACTGGCCTTTGTACATCTTCGTCCACTCGTATCAACACTAAACTTACAGCATAGGGAGCCACAGTAATGTAAGTAAACAAGACTTCATCTAGCTCAAGACTGGACATGATTGGTAACCGAGCTAAGTAGTTTTTAAGTTGCTGAAAAGCTAAAGCACATTGTTCAATCCACTCAAATCCCTTCAACTTATTAATCAGCAAGAAAAAAGCCTACACCTATTTGCCGATCGAGAGATAAATCGATTCAAAGCAGCAGCCATTTCAGTCAATTTTTGGACCTTTTTGGGATTCTGAGGAGGCTGTAAATTATTGATGGCCTTTATCTGATCTGAGTTAACCTCAATCCCCCTGTGAGTTACCATGTAACCCAAGAATTTTCTTGATCCCACACTAAACAAACATTTGGACGCATTTAAATGCAACTTGTATCTTCTAAGAACTTTGAAAATGTTTCCAAGATCTCTTACATGCTTAGAAACAATCTTACTCTTCACCACCATGTCATCTATGTAAATCTCAATACTTTTACCCAACTGTGGCTCAAACATCCTCGTCATCATTCTTTGATAGGTGGATCCCGCGTTTTTCAAACCAAATGGCATCACTTTGTAGTGGTAATTCCTAATAGGGGTGATAAAGGCAGTCTTCTCCTGATCGTCCAGGGCTAATGGTATTTGGTGATAACCTTGGAAAGCATCCAAAAAACTCATCTGAGGATGGCCAACGGTTGCATCTACTAGCTGGTCTATTTTAGGCATAGAAAATGGATCTTTAGGGCAAGCTTTATTTAAGTCAGTAAAATCTACGCATACTCGCAATTTCTCATTTTTCTTCTTTACCACCATAGTATTCGCTAGCCACTCAGGATAAAAAATTTCTTTGATTGCTCTAGCTTGTTTGAGCTTTGTTGCTTCCTCTCGCACTGCGTCAGCATACTTCTTGGATGGGGGCTGAGGAGGCTGTTTCTTAGAGGTGATCAATGGGTTGACCTTCAGATGGTGACATATGAATTTTGAATCCACCCCCGGGGCTTCGTAAGCATTCCAGGCAAATACATCAATGTTTCTTTTGAGCAACTCTACTAGCTCTTCCTTCTCCTAAAGAGGTAACTGAGATCCGACTTGAAAAAACTTCTCTGGATCATCTCCGATAGCAATTTTTATCAACTCTTCACACCTTGCACCCTCGGTTGAATCATTGATGGGCAATGCCAGAGGTTTTAATTGCTATAAATCCTATCCAGCATGAGCCGAGGACTCAACTTCGGACTTATGTTGAATGGCAGCCACTAAACATTATCTCGTCATAGATTGATCTCCTAGGATTTCATTAACCTGACCTTTAGAGGGATATTTAACCTTTTGATGTAGAGTAAAGGAAACAACCTCTAGCGTATGAAGCCAAGGTCTAGCCACAATTACAGTATATGGCAAATACGCGTCCACGACAATGAAATCTACCTCTACCACTTATGTACCAGTCTGCACGGATAATCATATTTGGTCCTTTGGGATAACAACTCTTCCTTCGAAATTCACCAGGGGAGAACTATATGGAGTTAAATCATCAGGTTTTAAGTTCAACCCCTTATAGAGATCAGGGTACATTATCTCTGTCACACTGCCCTAGTTCACTATTACCCTCTTCACATCATACCCTCCAATTCTGAGGGTAATTACTAAAGCGTCATCATGGGGTTGGATAGTTCCAATCATATCTTCGTCCGAGAACCCTAAAACTGGTGGAATACTCGCTTTAGCTCTCTTCAGATCGTGATTAACACCTCCTGTGGGTAACCGGGCTATCAACATTACCCTAGATGACCAGGATCCTGTTCTTCCTGGTGCGGTGAAGATGACATTGATTGTTCCCAAAGGGGGCCTTGAAGAATCATCCCTTCGGGGCTTCGAGTTCATCTAATTTCCTCAGCCATTAGAGTGATGCAAGAGTTTTTTCAATTTACCCTCACGGACAAGTTGGTCCAAATGATCCCACAGGCTCCTGCAATCCTCTATGGTATGCCCATGGTCCTGATGGTACTGGCAATAGAGATTATGATTACGCCTTTCAGGATTTTCCACCATCTAATTCGACCACTTGAAGAATGGTTCATGTTTAATCTTTTCCAAAACTTGATGTACTGACTCTTTGAATACAGTGTTGATTGCTTGAAGATTTGCGAATCTTGATTGCCCAGTAAAATCCCTACGCGACTTGTTATTATTGTATCTATCCGACCTGAAATCCCTCCTCTCTTGGGGGATAACCTTGCCCTTTCCCTTGCCTTGCTACCGATCTTTTTTAACTCTCTTATACTTATCAATCCTGTCCATTAGTTGACGCACACTGGTGATATGTTTTCCAGTCAAAGATTTTCTTAAACCATGGTTGGTGGGGAGGCCGAGCTTAAATGTATTAAGGGCCACTTTGTCAAAATCCCCTTCCATTTCATTGAACATCTCCCATTATCTATTTGAGTACGTTTTCAAGATCTCACCTTCTTGCATGCTCAAGGATAGCAATGAAGCTAAGGGCCAAGCAACTCTTCGGCAGGTGACAAAATGGGAACCAAATGCTTGAGTGAGTTCTTTAAAGGAATTAATGGAATCAGCTTTCAAGCTGTCAAACCATCTCATCGCAACTGGTCCCAGACTGGAGGGGAAAACTTTGCACTTCAAAGTTTCATCCTTGGAATGAACGACCATCCTTTGGTTGAAGTGACTCACATGCTCCACAAGGTCTGTTCTACCATTATATATAGTGAACTTCGGCTGATGAAAATGACGAGGAAGTCTTGCATCTTCAATCCTACATGTGAAAGGCGATCTGGAGATTTGGTTCAAGGCCTTGCTCATAGCATCATTCCTTATGCCCCGACATGATAGGCTTCGGGGTTGCCGTTTACAATAATGTTCTTCTTTATAGGAAAATGATTCACTAACTGGTGTTCGAGATTTTCGTTTATAAGTGACGTCTTGTTCGTCGTCAGAATTATCATCAGAGTATGAAGAAGTCCACCTCCTCTTTGCATGGCGCAATTCCCTTCTTAACTGGTCAATCTCTAGTTGCATGTTTTTGTTCTTCTCTGCATGAGACACGTGACTTCCACCCTGTGGCTGACTTCGATCAGTATGCGTAGTATGTACACTACCTTCATGATCACGTCTTTGCTCCAAGTTGAGAAAAGGATCAACATGTTGGGATGCCTTGGATTTTGCTGGTTGTTGCCCTGGTTCAGCCATCGTCAACTGTTGCTTCCACTCTCGCTCAAGCTCTCCCAACAGATGGTGCCAATTGTAGAGTCTATATTTGTGGTCAAAACCACAGAAGTATGGAATATGAGCCCAACAAGCCCAATACAATGAATTTGTAAAGAGTGGGTGAAAAAACTAGGTTAACAGTGAACTAAACAACGTCTAACAAAGGTTCAACCGGTAATTAATTGCAAGAACAAACTTGAAACTTGAATAAATTGTTGTCTGAGTAGACAAACTTTTGTTTATATAGTTCTTAGAGCTACAGTAAACCTTCTTTCTCTCTTCCTCTTTTTTTTTTTTTTTTTTTTATCCTCCCCTCATGAAGAGTCCTTTACATTTATATAGTTTTCTTTTTCTCTATCTTCATCGTACACTTGTTGTTCATCTAAGCATTCACTTGAGTATCTGTCCCATCAGGTATCTTCTTTAGTTATCCATGAGTGGTGGTAGTTGAGGCTGCACTGTTCAGGGTCTTCTCCACATAAATGCGACCAAAAAAGTTGCAGCAATACATTTAATACGGTAGTAGCAGTTTTTCGCTTAGATATTTCTCTGTTCTTATCATCTTTATACATGCATGAAGTTCATCCTTATCGTTGGAACTTCCTGGAAGATTGCCCAAGCCGCCCAGGTATTTGCTTGACAGTATTCTTCATATCCGAGAAGGATAATCTCCTCGGACGATATTTCTTTATCATTTCCTTACGTGATTTTCCACTTCGGGGTCTTTTTCAATTATTTGCTCCTTCTCGGATGGACCCCCATCCTCATATAGGTCTCAAGGCCCAATATGTGAATTTGGGCCTTTATCCCCACAATCTATAAGTTCATATTTTATGCATAATTTTAAACTACAAAAACTTGCAATTTAAACAATTTATTGATGATATAATTTTTAATTTTCTAGAAATTTTACAAGCATGAAGGATATAAGAAGATGTAATCCAATGGTGGATTTGTCAAAATTCACTTCTAATAAAAAAATATTGAGTAAGGTTGTAGTTTAAGGCTATAGCCAATTTTGTAACTAAATTTTATCCTAAAATTTATTGCATGTGGTGCACTAATCTCAATCTTTGAAAATATTGATGAGTTTTATGTTATTAAATAAACATCTGCATGTCTTCATAGGAGGTTAATTTTAATTTCAATTTTTTTTTTATTTTTTTTGTAAGATTGATCATAGGAGGTTAATTTGTTATACAGATTCTGGGGGAAAAAAAAAGAATTGTTTCCATCTCTGATTTTTTGCCATATGGAACTTCCATTTTAATATATTTTCATTATTAACTGATATTAGCTTTACTCAACGGGCCGACCTAAAGTTTAGGGGTAGCAACTGCTTTATATTTCATTGTTGAAATTGGTCCTAATCAAGAGGAAAATAATATAACATTCTTCAACTGTATAAGATCTTGGTCAACATCTGATATTTCTAAATTTATTATCCTAATTATCATACTAGTTAGTTATGCTTTGGCCCCTTTTAAATTTTAGTGCAATGCCCTTATCTAGGAGAGTATCATAATTCTTAATTTATTAAAGAAAGAGGCGATTCCCTTAGAGCATCTCCAACCGGTTTTGCCATCCTATCATATTTTACCATCTTAAAAAGCTACTTTATCAAGTATACCATATCATTTTACAATAAACCAAACATCCCAAAACTCTATTATTTTACCATTTTATTAAAATATTATTTTTTAATCTTTCTTTATTATTTATTTCCAACATCCTGCCAATCAGAACTGCCAAAAACCACATCCTGCAAATCAAAACCACAAAAAAAAAAAAAAAAAAAAAACACCATCCAATGGGTAGCAACCAACCCCAACAACTTGCAACCAAACCCGACAAAGAAGAGTCTCTACCACCAACCCCAGCAACCTGCAACTAGCCACTGCCAGCCACCACCACCGGTGGCAAAAAAACCCACAAAACCTCAACCACCGTGAACCCTCTGTGACCCATTCCAAACTCACCTGAGACCCACGACCACACCCATTTGCAACCCACGAAACCCACAGCCACACACCTAAGATCCACCCACCATACCAAAGCCCAACAAGCCACAAATCACAAAACTGACAATTCGATCTCACCTCACAAATCATAAAAGCGACAACCCAAACCCCACAAATCCGATCTCACCTCCAATGCCCATGAATCCGATCTCCACGCCAATGCCCATGAATCCAATCTCACCTCAACGCCGATGCCCACAATTTGATTTCAACAGCTTGGTGATTCAGAGAGAAAGAGAGAAGCTTGACAATGGCGCGAGAGAGGGGATGAGAGAGCAAAAACCCGGTCTATAGAGAGAGAGAGAGAGAGAGAGAGAGAGAGGGGCTTGGTGTTTTGTGGACATTGGCATATCCATGTCCCATGGTTCGAGGGTCATCGGAGAGAGGGAAGCATCTAACTTATCGGAGAGAGAGGGCATCGAAGAGAGAATCTTGGGTTTGAAAAGAGCAGATGAGAAAGTGAGAAGGAAGAGAGAGAAAATAAGTGAAAAAATGAGAGAGGAGAGATAAATTCCCGGGTTAAAAAGGATCTCAAGTATTAGATTTTTTTTTTTTTTTTTTTTTTTTTTTTTTTTTTTTTTTTATCTCATTCAACTACAGTACCATCTTAAAGCCCTTTTCAATTTGGCCTTCCTATTGCTAAGCAATTTTTGGCCCTGAATGCCATGCCAAATGTATCTTACATTTGACGTATAACAGCCCACTGTTGATGCTCTTATCTAGTATCATAATTCTTGTCAAAATATGTTTAAAGAAATCAATTTTTCTTTTTTAAAGGTTCAAATTAAAAAAAGAAAAAGAAGTTACACCAACGAATCATCTGAGAAAGTGGTAGACCCATCATCCATGGAAGAAAGTTAGATAGTCCGACATGCAGCAAGGCTTAAACTATAGGCTATAGCTGGACACCTTGGAGCTATTGGGTATCAAATCCAGTAGTTATTGGGCTTGCTAATTAGAGGTTAGGCTTAGGCATGAAATAAAAGTAGGCGAGGCTGAGCCTAGGCGGGTTGGGCAGGATTTGCAAAATTATTAAGCAAAATCATACCAGTTCAGCTTATAACCAAACTTGTCCTTGGAAGATGAGCCTTCATCACTTGGGCGAGCTCACTAGCATTTACATATCGCAAAAATTTAGCTTCAAAACCCTAATATACATGTAAAAGAATAAAAGTGAAACCTAATTCTCTCGCCATATTGTCAACCTAGCTAGAATGAACAGTTAATGGAGCTGAACACAAGAGCCCAAGTTTTGCTGGTTTTGATAGGTTAGCTAGCAGGCTTAACAAAAAGATCTTTCTAACCCATACTACGCAAATGCCTAGTCTCAACTAGCATACATCTATAAGATTCATTCGTATATGCAATAATGGGTCAGCCGGTTAGGCTTGGGTCCACTTTTAAATACATGTTACTATCTGAGTCCAGTGCATTAAATGTACTGGCTAAATCAGGTCTTACAATAATTACCTAAGATACCACATCTCAATGCTTAATCATAACTTGTGTACAATCATAAAATTCATTCTTATACGAGAGAGGCATTATATGAAATTGTTACACAAGATATCGTATCTCATTTTAAATGTTATAGGGTAGATGAATAGGAGTGGTATACTAGCTATAGTACTGGCACCATAAGGCAAGCTACTAGTTCTCTGGCTGTAATTATATAAAGATTAGGCATTGTTATCTACCAACTTATAAAATAATCGCAGAGTAATTCCTTCTTAAATTGTCCCTCTCCTCTCGTAGGCTCGTAGCCTTTCATATAACATTCCAAAATGTCTATATATGTGATTCTTTGTGACGGGATTTCAAAATCGATTTTATTGTTGAAAAACTTCGTGGTTTGGCATCAGACTATAATCAAGATTAGAAAGTTTAGATCAGCTTCTAATTAATTTCTTTCATTACTCGTACAACAATGATATTACATCATGGATTTGTTAACATGAGATTGAAGCGTGACAATTATTAGAGAACAGTTCTTTATGCACGCTGGAAAGAGATCAAAATCATAATGGTATTGAATTATTCCAATAAATGGAAGACGTTCAACAAAAACAGCTAGACCCAATGAAGTGTTTGAAACGCTTAAAGTGTTTGAAATTCAAGCTAGGAAAAAAAAAAAAAAAAGTAGGACAAGAATTTTTATTTTTATTTATTTTTATTTTTCACTAGGCTAGCTAGGATAGAAAATGACAAGGCACTCTAAGAGCACTTGTAGCAGTGGAGCTAAAAAGCTATATAACTATTTAAACTCCACCAAAACACAAAAATAACTATACAGCAGTGGAGCTAAAGCTATTTTTTTTTAACTCCATAGATGTGCACTGTAGCTTAGAGCTAAAAAAAAAATTATTCCCTACTTAGTTGTGTGTGTGGCTGTGATGGTTGTGTATAGTGGATATATTATTTTATTGTAGCAGATATTTTATTTTATTATGATATTTATAATATTTTATTGCGTTGAAAGTTAAAATAGATTCACTGCTGCAGCATGTGTGTAGGTAAGATAAATAAAGTAACTTTTTATGGTGCCAAATAGCTAAATTTTTAGTTCCACTATTGTGAATGCTAAGAGATGTTTGGTAAACCCACTCAAACACACATTTTCAATTTTTAAACAACATTATGTACATTTTTTCACCCACATGTATTTTCACACATATTTTCAAACAACAAAACACTTATTTTTAAACACATATACCAAACACCCTATAGTCTTTCAATTTTCAACTTATCAAAAACAAAACTACTTGTGCTTCGTTATTAATTTGATTGAAAGTATATGGACAATGACTTAGGACAAGAGAGAGAGAAAAAAAAAAACAAAATGAGTGGAAAGAATTAAGAAATCTATGCATGTACGAGTTAACCATATTGAGCAAAAAAATTAAAGAAAATGAACAAGTTAACCACTCTGGAGTGAGATAAAATGGGTAAAGACAAGAACCAAGAGTGTGACTCTTACTTTATTTACGTGTCAAACAAACCCCATCCTTTCTAACCACTCATTTAGACGGTTTTGTTGACTACCTTTTTATTGACTGCCACTGCCATGTGAAACACGCAATGCCAATAAAGAATAAATCCCATTGTTCTCTTTCTTTTTCGATCCTCAATGTTCTGTACTTGTCTTCCATTATTTTTTTTCTTTTTCCATGTTCTTTTCCTTTCGGCTTTGCCTTCTCTTATGTTTAGGAACAAAACAAAGCAGACTGAAGACAAACCGCCCTTCCTTTTGAATTTCCATGATTCGTTCAAAACAAGGGAACTTTAATACGCATTCTTCTATTTATTTCTTTCTTTTCCTTTTTGACTTTGCTTTGACATACAATTTTTGAACATATTATTCAAAATAACAAAGAATATGAAAACTATGCTTAATCCAAAGACAAAACTAATTGAAAAAAAAAAAAAAAAGTATTTGTCACTCTTTTTCTGAGCCCCCCCCAATAAAAGGAAATTAAAAAACTTTCACAAAAAAGAAAAAAAATAAAACTTTGTGAGAGGAAAGTAGCCTCAGCTTAGTTGCCTTGGAAACTTGAATTGTTGATTTTATTGTTGCCATTGCTATTGCTGTTGCCAGTAGTTATGTTTCCATTGCTGTTGGAGGTGGTGGTGAGGCTGGTATTATTGTTACCATTGTTGTTTGGATGAGCACCACCACCAATAATAGAAGTGATGGCTGCTGCTAGAGCTGCAGTGAAGTTTGGGTCCGATGCAATGGCAGCAGTGGCTGCACTCAGAGTGTCAGAAAGTGATGAGTTCTGCTGCCCTTGGTTCATTGGCAATGCCTGTAATTGAGCAGGGTCCATATCTTGGGACATCTGAAGGCCAGAGAATTTTGATTGGTTATAAAGTTCCTGACCAAAAATTTGAGGTAGCAATGAGGGCGAGGCATTGGAAAAATTCTGGGTTGGGTTTGGGAATGGGATTTGGAATTGGTTTTGTGGCCTTTGGAATTGTAAAGGGTTAGGGGACTGAGTTAGGTCCAATGTAACAGTTGGGAATGGGGCTGAGGCTGAGATTGTTGCCATGCTAGACGAGCATGGTAGAAGTGTCCTGGTCAGGAAATTTGAGTTCATTAGTCCATCAGCACTAGACATAGACCCCGAGAGCAACATTCGTGCTGCTGATGAAGTTGTGGATGCCATTGCCATAGCAGCTGGGGGCAAAGGATGGTTGTGATTGCCCTCGTATGTGGTTATCAGGATTGTCCGATCTTCCGCACATCTTTGTACCTGTTTAACAATCAAACATCAAAACTATTAGCATTAATTAAGGAAACACAGTTTCAAGATTGAATGTTCAGCAAAGAGAAACATAAGCATGGGAGTATGTACACTTCCATTATTTTCTCAATCCTCTAAAGCCAAAAACAGATTTTAGCTTGCAAATTTATATATACATATTTAATAATATTATAATTACAATGGAAATGAGAGTTGTGGTCTTCTGAATACCTCTGTCATACCAAAAAGATACTAGTTGAACAAAAAGACTCTCAGCCAAATTTAACATATTAGTCTTATCAAAACTTTATATATATATATATATATTAATAATATGATAATTACAATAGAGATGAGAGTTACGAAATTCGGAATGCTTTATTATACAAAAAGATACTAGTTAAACTAAAAGACTCTTAGCCAAATTTAACATATTAATCTTATCAAAAATTGAACAGGAAACCCTTTACTAGTGCTCTATGAGAACACAGAAATTAGTGCTACATAGATTGAGCAAATGAGGATTTAATAGAGCAATAATTTACAGTCAAAATTTTCCATAAGATACAGTAAAAGACAGAAAACATACTTGTTTTCGAACTGGGCAACCAGCAGCCATCGTGCATCGATAATAAGCTCGAGGACAAGGGTTCCCCTTAGCCATCTTCTGCCCATACTTTCGCCATTGGCATCCATCAGTGATCTAAAAACCAACAAATTAAAGTAATTTCCAATTAGTCAACTACAAGAATCAAATTCATCAATTTAACCACAATTGGATAATAAAAAACACTCATAAATATATGTCACCTACCATAGGCGCCTCTGATCGAGCTCGAACCGAAACCCGTGCCTTCCTCATCGTGGCCTCCGTTTGATCAACATTTTTAGGAGAATTGAATCTAGCAACTTTGTTAGGACCCCATCCTTGTGAAGTTTGACCAACTGGGCTTTCCTCTCTCCCATTATCTCCTCTACCATATTCCTTCTTGTTTTCCTGATCAAACACAAGCCTCTCCTCGCTAATTCCATCCTTTATTATTCTGACCTTCTTTGAGGCCAACTCTCCGTTGTTACCGGGCGATCCTGACCGTTCCCGGCTTCTTCCTTCCGATGAAGAGACCGAATTCTCATCAGTATCACCATTAGCAGCCAGCCCAAGATCCATGAACTGTCTAGGCACAATTAGGCCTCCATTATTTTTTCCCTCTACTACTTTCTCATCTACCCTACCATTTTCAGCTTTCGGAGCCTGCATAAGAGTCATCAAATGCATCTGGAGAGCATTGTAATTAGTAGTAACCTGATTAAGCATCTCTTTTAGTCGCTGATTCTCCACCTTCATTCGCTCAAGCTCAGCTTTTTTAACAACTAGCTGAATAAAACACAAAAGATAGTGATCCAAAATCAGCTCCAAAACTTAAAGATGAACGTAAATCCATCAAATCTAAGACCAACCCATCATAGAATTCAAAAAATTTTCTCATTTCCTTACCTCACTCTTCGCTCTTTTATCTTCCACGTTCGGTGATATGCCATCGTCCACCATGGATTGGTCGCTACTAGTGTTCGTGGTAAGAAGATTTAAACCAGTCTATAAAACAAAAACAAATTCAATTCAATCCCTTAAATTTTTTGAAAAAAAAAAAAACTAAAACTGTAATACAGTAAAGAATTATGGTATTGAACAGAACTATATATATATTCACGTACGTTTACGTTAAACTCTAACGTGGTCGGACGGTCTAAGTCGTCTTTTTTATCGGCATGATCGGTAGAAGGGGCAGCCTTGTTGTCATGGTCTTTCTTGGCGAAGAAGTCCATCTCATCGATGACCGTTCGTTTGTCATCGGACGGTGGAGGTGAATCATGGAGATTGGAGCAGTTAAGGTTGACTGGGAATTGGATAGTGGAGGGAGGTGACCTATTATTGAGTGTAGCATCCATGGCAGTAAGTTTACACTTGAAATTGTTGTGGCTGTTAATGTTGTCTTCGGGGAATGAGTTGAGTACTATTGGCTGGTGGAGAAAGAAACCAATTGGATCTAAATCAATGGAGAGTCCACCTCCTTTGGCCATAAATCCAAGAGAGAAATAGAGAAAGATGTATCAGTCTTTAAACGATGCAATGGACTCGGCAATAAAAGAGGGGTTGAGACTTTAGAAAGAAGACCAAAGAGTATAGTGTGGCGTGTAGAGTTGAATATTGTATTAGATTTAGAAGGAGAGAAATTGAAGAGGTAAGGTTGCAGTACTTTCGTGGCTTGCTTTTAAGAAGTCCACAATTTCCATTTTCGGCTGGGTATTTACCATTTTGTTCTTTTGAAAAATGTGACAATTCTATATTTTTCGGCCTTTACTTTTGTGTGGAAAAATAAAAGGAGCACGTGAAAAAACTATTTATTATGGTAAAATTATCTATACACACAAAAATATTATTAATAATTTCAAATTTGGTTGAGTTGATCAGTTTTTATTAGTTCTTGTTCAGACTTATTATTAACCTCACTTTTTTTACTTACTATTAACAATTTGCTACATTAACATGTCTCAAAAAAAAATATGTGTCTTTAGACTTTCTCTTTTTGAGTTCTTATAAAAGTTCTTAGATAACAATCTTTATTGAGCAAAATTATTGTTTCTCTAAAAAGAATGAGTGGTTAAGAAATAATGATTTTAATCATTTAATTAACATTATGAAATGTTTATCATTTCTCTAAAAAGAATAAGTGGTTAAAAAAAATATTTTCATCATTTAATTAACATTATGAAATGAGTCAATTAGATTCGTATCTCCATTTATAATTTAAATAATAAATATAAAAATAATACTATTAGCTAAAATTTATTTAAATTTTATCACAAAAAAATGATTGATAGTATTTTTAAAATTGTATTCCTAAAATTGCAATTTAGTACTCCACCCATTTTATAAGTGATTTATAGGATTTTAAAAGCTGCATTCCTAAAATTAAAGCAAGAAAAAGGAGTTTAAGAGTGAAATGATTTTTTTTAATAATTTCATAGTTACAATAGGAAATAAGGAATTTAAACTTTTTTTTTTTAGAAAAATGAATTTAAATTTGGATGCTTTCATAAAAACACTAAAATATGTCAGATCAACTACAAGGTTCTTGATGTTTATTTATATTATTATATAAAAATCAAAAGCCATATATTACAATTATTTCAAAATCAAATATATTTTTAATAATTTTTCTTTAAAAAAATAATATTTATAATACTTTAATTTTAATTCAAACGATAGAATATCAACAACAACAACAACAAAAAAAACATCGCTGAAGGTTATTATGTCCTCTTCTTTAAGGTTACTCATTTACTCAAAAATAGTGATAATAACATTAAGGAATATTTAAAGATATTATTTTTCTATTTTGTTTGAGGTGTTGAATATAATGGTTTTGGAAGATGCTTTTTAATTAAGAAAATGAAAGCCGGATTTCCATTTCTGCAGAGCTTTCTCATTTAATTCAACCAACAAACGAGTGATGACTCATGGATGCGTTTCCACCATATAATTAGCAAATCGTATAAAAAATCATCATCTTATAATATATTTTGACAAGATACTCCCATGTCTTATTGCACTATTTATTTTCAGCAAAAATATTGCACGATTCTTTTTTTTTTTTTTTTTAAATAGACGTAACGTAGTGGCTGAGGTAATCACGTCCGCCAATTTGGCCATTGGGAAGTGGCGCCCACACGGATGATGAGGGGCCCACATGAGGAAAGTTGTTTGATTATTGAGCATGATGTTTTGGTCATCACCTTTCTTATTAAACTGTTGGCTTGTTTGTTAGTTTTTGCTCTTAGTTTTCTAATAAGTTCTAATCCCGAAGACTGAAAAGTGACCATGATTTTTTTTTTTTTTTTTTTTTCAAGTAATGATACGTGTGCACTATTTTCATAATAATTTAATAACAAAGTTTAGCCGGATGGAGTTGCTATCGGTTATTATTTAGGCCACTAAAAGTGACCATGATTTTTTTTTTTTTTTTTTTTCAAGTAATGATACGTGTGCACTATTTTCATAATAATTTAATAACAAAGTTTAGCCGGATGGAGTTGCTATCGGTTATTATTTAGGCCACTATTAATTTTTTTATTATTATTAATAGGAGTCCAAATTTTTTGTCTTAACCTTTCTGCTACATTTTATGTACCACAAATTAAAACTTACTACATGTTTACTTATTTCATTAATGCTAATTTATTGCCTTTTTCCTATTTTATTTTGCAAAAATAAATTATAAAAACAAGAAACGCTACAAATCAGATCTCCACCGGCCACCACCACTAGCCCACTGCGACCACCACCTTCGCCGGCGCCGCTACAAAGTGTCAACGGTTATCCTCCATCCTGTCGACACTATGCTAGCGAGTAACCACCGCCTGTCCACACTATGCCAACCAGTAAAAACCCAATAAGTCAGATCTCCACCGGCCATCCCCACTAGTCTACCACTGCCACCTTTGCTAGCGCCACTACGGAGGCCATCCACCACCGCCTGTCACACTACGCTAGCCAGTAACCAGAAATAAATATTTTATTAAAAAAAAAAACCATCAATGCTACATTGTGATTTCGATTCTTTATTGGGTTGCAAGCGATGCACTTACACGAAATGATAGGGAAAAAATATATCACCTGGTGCCCATTATCTGCATGGCAGATTTATGAAAAACAAAAAATAATGGGCACTCTGTTTATTGGCTCATCGTTTAGTCTTTGATGTCTTTAAAATCAAGCTTGGAACAATCACAATGAAATTGCAATGTGGCGTTCATGGTGTGCTAGTGGTGATGGCTAGGCGAGATCTGACTAGCAGTGAAAAATGTTCGTTGACACTTTGTAGCGGCGCCGGCGTAGGTGGTGGTGGCCGGTGAAGATCTGATTTGTAGCGTTTTTTCTTTTTATAATTTATTTTTGCAAAATAAAATAGGAAAAAGGAAAGAAATTAACATTAATGAAATAAGTAGACATGTGGCAAGTTTTAATTTATGGAACATGAAGTGGAGCAGAAAAGTTGGGACAGGAGATTTGGACTCAACTTAATAGCTCACCACTTAAATTGTGTTATTAAATTATCATAAAAATATTATAGCCAGAGTTTTATGAGAAAATTTAAGAACACAATATTTTTACCATAATTTTGATATGGTAGATTTTGATTATTGGAAAAAAAATAATGAATTTATGTGAAAGTGATAAGCAAGTAATCAACATTAAAATAAATATATATATATATATATATGTTCACAATAATTTAACAACCATTTTATAACAAATTGTATATGGCAAATTATTAAGAACCAATAATAATATGTCACTTAAAAATTGTGGTGATAATTTGGCCGACCTAGAATTACACTCAAAAAAGAAATTGTGTTAGAAGTAGCACTCTAGTTACATTGTTTGTGTTAGATAGAATTACCCAAATGTCCATAATTGGAGGGGTGTTTTTCTGGTCAAAGTGTGGGGTGGAAGGAGATTGACGCGTTCCAAAAATTCACCGTCCCGATTGGCCCGGTGCCACTCACTCATGAAAAAGAGTAGTCTGAGTCAACGGTTTGATGGGGACTTGGGGCCCACCAAGTGATGACTGGAAAAGTGGGGTCCTTCTCCTTCATTTGTTAAATTTTTGACTTGGACACGTAGCAGGATCCAGACCAAGCTTAGCGGGTAGACTCCGTCGACTCATTTGGTTTTGGACCGAATCCTTTGCTTTTATGCTCAATTTATTTTTGTCCATTTCCATCTCCATCTTCTGTGGGAATTAATATTAATTTATTATGGACATTTGGAACGCTTCCAGTCTAAAATAATAATAATCATAATAAAAAATTAAACTAACCACAAATAAAAAAAAAATCATAATAAAAAAACCTAGAATTTCTCGTAATTTGCTAGTATTTTTTACTCTTTGATTTGGTCGGTTAGTATGATTTTTTTTAATATTCTATATAAGCCCTGTAACTGATTTGAAAACATCTTTTCTAATTATCTAGCTACTTGATCTACAATAATTAGACATAGTAAATGATCAATAAGGTCATATTGATTGATTGTCCAAATACGATGAATTAGAAATTAGTTTGTCAAAATTTGACATTTACGAAACAATGGACCATCGATATCAGTCTGTTCCATGATTGAATGGACCCATTCATCAACTGATCAAACAGGAATATATTCAATTGATTTGTTAACAATATCAATAATAATTTGTATTGATGCCAAAAAATAAATAATAAATATTGTAATATATTATTGTGGGGTCATAGAGCCCAGTGATATACATCCACCTTTTGTACTGGGCCTGAAACCCATAATCACATATGAAGAAAACAATGATTATCATGGCAACCCAGGAAACCGTGCCTAAGACAACTCTGTCCTCAGCTGGCCAAGGTTAAGGTAGAAGTAAAGTGACTTATCGGCAAAGACAATCTTCTAAAGTACTCCAAGGAAAAAGATAAGTACAGCAAGTAAGCACACTGGAGCATGGCAGTAAAGCAATTACAGAAAAAGTTACTGCCTCCACATTAAATGTTCCATAACTAACACTCTGGCTGCATTAATGTGAAAATGATACCTGAACAGTGGCTTTTCAGACTCACAGCTACTACCTAAAAGCTTTAGGAGGAGGTTGATGTGACAAAGACGAACAACAACAGATCTAACATGCACGTGTATGGTGGAGATGAAGGAGGAAAGTAGTATATAAGGGAGAAGAAGCCCTAAGAAATCGGATGGGGATTTTATCAGAGAAAACACTGTAGCAATCTGAACTAACTTTGTAATCATAGCCACTGCCACTCAAGAAATAATAAGTTGAAGTTCCTCGGGTTAGTGCCGAGGAGTGAATTGTTTGCCCAAGTCCACATTTGTTTTACTCATTCTTTCTTTAAATCATCTTTAACTGTTGTTACACTCACCAAAACCCAGTTCTTCTACCCATTTCTCTACAAATTTATTGTATTGAGCTTACTAGGCTTGAATCTACTCGTCCCTTTGGAATAGTGTATAAACCTAGTCCCTACAATTATATACTGTGATCCTTATTCATGTACGGTGGCTTCTCAAGCGTTTCTATCTTGGGTTCAAACTTCAATCTCCCTAGTTTTATTTATTTATTTTAATACATTTTAAATGAGAGAAGGAATTTAAACTATAACGTTTTAGTTGGAAAAATAATTTAAAAACCCCCCATTTAACTTTTTTTTTTAAAAGAAAAAAACCCCATTTAACTTAAAGATCATTGGTCTTAACATAAAAATGGTGATTGCCACTCCAAAGTGTTAATTGAGGTGGTAATTAATTAATAGTGTTCTCACAATTTTTGGACACTCAAAGTTGTATTACTCAAAAAGTTATATGACTTAATTTAATATGCAAATTATAATTTTATAAAAAGGAAAAGCAAATTAGAATATTAATATGAAATTAAATTTAGCCTTTTCTTTTTAGAAGAAAGACATAATTGATATTATTAATGTAAACCAGCTATATTGGCCTAAAGTACAGGATGGAACTAAGAATGAACATCATTCATCCATACAATAAAATCTGTTATGTTTTTGAAAAATCTAGCTAGTTTATGAGCAACTTTGTTACCTTCTCTTCTAGTATAAGAGTAAAGAAATTGAGAAAAACATCTAGTAAAGAACCTTGCATCTTGAATCAAAGGATCAAAAGCAACTAGAGAAACAACCTCCCTAGCCAATGCCTTGATAGTCAATTCAGAATCTCCCTCTAAGACAACCTTCTCTAGTCCAAGTTCTAAGCCTAGCTCAAGAGCTTGAGTGCCAACAAGAGCTTCAATCTGTTCCGTCTTGTATGCCTGGGTAAGTTGCTGAGATAAAGAGACTATAACTGAACCTTGACAATTCTGGGTGACCACGTACACCTATACTTGATTTATTCTCATCCTTAAAAGTAGCTCCATCAAAGTTGATCTTGTACAAGTCAATTAGAGGTGATCTTTCACTAAATCGAGGTTATGTGTTACCAATTGAATATGTTATGAATTTTTAACATGTTTGTGATCTTACACATTGTGTTTGTGGTATGTGACTTAATGTGAATGTTACACATTTTGAAAGGTGATTTCATCATGCGAATCCCTATTACAAAATTTTCAAAATATTTAAATACTCTTGATTAAGATTTTATTTCCAAAGGTGGTACACATCAAATAATGAATTTCACTCATATGATTCTCTACTAATTTGAATAAAATTCTAAAAAAAAAATTAAAAGAAATTTTTATTATTTATTTTAAGTGATTTTTATAGTTAAAAAAAATATTTATAGCATAATTTTTGCTGGTAATTTAAAAAAATATTTCCCTTTTATATTATTTTTATTATCTATTTTATTGTTCACTTTTGATATGATGATAAGCGGCGTCTATTTTTTTTTTTTTTTTTTTTCATATCATTTTTAATTAACAGGGCATAATGTGGGCGTAATTTATCCAATTTTTTAAATTTAAAAAACATTTAAACATAGACTTAAGCATATAGTATAAGTTAAACCCCTAGTTCATAAGCTTAATAGTAAACAATAATGCATAAAAGATAGAACTGAATTTCGCTTGATTATTAACGATTAACGAAATAAACAACAACTCTTCTAAAAAAAAAAAAAAATCATATTAGCAAATAAATTATCTATAAAATAAATAGACTAAATGAGCAGAAAAAAAGGACCCTTTAAAGTCAGGTCCGAATTGCTCACTACTAGCATATATATAATTTGTTTTCAGCATGATCGATCATTATCATTTTCATTAATTGTACAAAAAAATGTAATGAGACTTATATATGTTATTTATGATTTGCAGTAGACTAGTAGGTCCAGATTCGTTTTCACACTCGATCGGGGTGGACGCTTCCATAACCTGGTGAATTCGAAGTCTAAGAGTCAGTGAGGTGGGCCGCATTTGTTTAAAACTTTAAAGATCAAATTAAAGTCACAAAGAGCAAATGGAAATGGGTCTTCTCCACTATCCCATTTTTCAGATTTCTCTGTTCACATTCCTTTTAATCCACACAACACAAGTTGCCCTTTTTCTCGCTGAACATGAGTCACGTGACTTGTTATAATAGCAATCAAGTATAATTTAGTTGCTTTCCCACTATAATCTCTATGCATGTAGAGTTTTGATTATTGATTATAGGGTTCCAAATGAACGGAACTTATTGAAATTTGTTTAGAGAAATGATATGTCTACAATATTTTTACAACAAATTCTAAGTGACAAGTTGTTACTGGTTGTTATTGTTGGGGCAAAAAAGTAATATTACTGTAAGGTTCAAATTTGAACCAATAACAACTAACCACTTGTGATTTGTTGTAAAATATTGTAGACGTAGCATCTCTCGTTTGTTTATATAAGTTTGTAAATAAATATATCAGATTATAATTTGGAATTTATTGGCAGTAAAAATAGTCCATTTTATAATAATAAAAAATTATATATAATTTTCAACAATATAAGGTTGGTGAATTTAGTTTTTATAATTAAGTTCATAAATAAAAATTATTTTATTTAATTAATTCAAATGATAAAATTTCAATGATAATTTAGTTATTAATTATTAGCTTTGGTTTGTGAAGAAATAATTTTGTAACCCTAGTGGTGTTTAAATTATATATGGTAGTAGAATAAATTTATTAAGTAGTTCATGAAAAAGTTTAAGAAAATAGAGAGATGCTACGTCTACAACAATTTTACAACAAATCACATGTGGTTAGTTGTTATTGGTTGAAATTTAAAACTAACACTAATATTACTTTTTTGTCTCAATAATAACAACCAATAACAACCTGCTATTTAGGATTTGTTGTAAAAATGTTGTAGACATATCATTTCCCAAGAAAATAAATCAAGTTTGAACATATCATATAGCTTTGAACTGAGCTCAAGTTTGATTTGTGTTCAAAATAAAATTTAATAAGCAATTTTTTTTTAACTAATAAACAAGTTCTAAACTTTCAATATTTAACTTGACTTAACTTTATGAACCTAATTATTTTGGGGTAAATGAGGTGCTTGCTTATAAATTTCAACTAATATATTCATCCCCTTATTTTATTTATTTAATTAAGAAAACATAAATTAGAATATTCTTTCACCGAAAAAATAATTAAAAACAAAAACTTTTCGTTCGGTGACAAATTCATGTAAGTTACGTAAATCGGCAGATTACCCATTAAATTCAAACTTTATGGTTGTTATATTTATATAGATTTAACTTTTATTTTCACTTAAGAGGTACCATTCAACTTTGATAACTTGACTCTACTTTTAACATCTAGGAGTAGAATTCATGTGACCGAAGAATTTAGTACTTTCTAACGACATATTATTCACTTTACAATAATGCTAACCAATTGTTCATGAATGTGTGCATTAATTTGTTGGTTTTATTTCTTTTTCGCTTTTGATTTCTATGTGGAAGAAGAATGAAAAAGAGGGGCGGCAGCCTAAAACTGAAGTAAAGATAGATAGATAGATAGATCTGTTCAAAGAGATATGGTACACAAAAAGTGAGAAAAAAGTCCTCTAATGACTATTGTGCATGGAAAAAGAACAGGAACAAAAACGTGATTCAATTAATTTAGTTCTTTCTAGTCATTTACAAAGCTGCATGTACTGTTAATCGGTGTTATTTTAATTTAGAAAGTGACAGCAGCTAATTGCCACTAGACAGTGTTCTGTTCCTCTTTAATTGCCATAACAATCATTTTAACACACTCTCTCTCTCTCTGTCTCTTATATGCAGAATTTAAATTAAGAACGACAATTTCATTGGTCATTGTTTGAAGGCCTAATTCTTATTTTTCTATTAAAAAAAATGATTAACGATTGTGGCAACAGAGAAAACGTGGTGACATATGGGCCATATCTCAATTGTTGTTTAAACTTTAAAACCCCGTTGAACTCACCAGACATGGGCCGCTAGATACTGCAGAGAGTCTCAAGAAGGCACTGGCCACAGGAAAAATAGTCTTTCCCTAAAAGCGTGGTGACATTATTAGCAATTTGATTGAATTTAAATGTGATTATTATTTATTTTTTTATTATAGATACATGAATATTGGTTTATGGTATCAACTCCATTATATATAATTACTACTATTTATTATCAGTTCAAGACACAAATTGGTTTATGGTGTTTGTGAGGGTTTTATTTTTTATTTTTTTATATAAAAAATAGAAATTTTATTCTAGCCTAATATAATCTAAGTATATATTTATACAAAATTCTCTCTTGGAGACTTGAATCTCGGTCCTTACCCTTATATTTGGAGAATCGCCATGGGTGTCTACGAGGTTTGAACTCCAATTGCTGTTTACTAGCTAAACTAGGTATGATCCATAAATATAAATGCTATTTATTTTTTGACAAAGTCTTCTTTTTTCTTTCTGTGGTCCGTGTCTTTATTAGATTGGCAAGTAGTAGTTGGCTAGTAGCCCACATCTTAATAAAATTCAACATGTATTAAATTCTGAAACAATTAATTTAATTAATTACATACAATATTCGTAGTTTAATACTCCACATTTTACTTTTTTTCTTTTTTAAATTCAATAGTTTTTTTATTTTATTTTTTATACAAAATAGAATTTTTACTATAGAATGTTTAAGTGTGAAACTCCATTCTGGAGACTTGAACCACAGTCCTTCCCCACACCCCCACAAGCACTTATACTTGTGCAGTGACCAACGCACTAAGGATATGCGGTAGTTCTTAAATTCAATAGTTACAACAATGGAGGTAGGAGATTTGAACTTTAAATGTCTTTGTGGAAAATATTAAGAGGTGCTAATTGAGGTATAAAGCTCTTAGGCGTAGTCTAGTACTTGATGAAAAAGAAAAAATGTTTCATTAACTAAATGCCTACATAACTCACACCAAACACTCTCTCTCTCTCTCTCTCATGTGTGTGGATATAGTTTTTTTTTTCTTCTAATGTTGAAGAAACTATTAATATGACATAAATGCTTACTATTTATGTATTTTAATAAAATAGTTGAATTCATAATAAATTTAATAATTTTAGATTATAAGATTTATTGTGAAATTATTATTTTTAAGTCAAAATTAATGATGAAATTATGTTGAGGGACCCAAAAATATACTCTAGTTGTAACTTCCTCTTATCCAAGTTAAGGGCCATAATACTTTTGGTGAGTGAGAGATATAGAAAATGTGTGAGATGTGTGATATAGAATGGTTTACTTAAAAAAAATCTATGAGATATAATTTTATATTTTATTATGTTATTTTGATGACAAAGAAAGGTACTTGTTTGATAGGGTTTTGAGCTCAATTACTTGTGTAGAGTTTATTCGACATAGACGATGAATCAGTTTTAGTTTTTACAAGTAAAAAATTAAAAAGGGCAAGATAAAAAAGGGAAAATAAAAGAAAATAAAAACATAATTAATAAAATTTGTCTATCTTTATCATCATGTACACTAATACTTACAAATTGATATGACAATAAATATGATTGGTATTACTTCAACAACATAATAAATAAATATTGAATTATATTTTTATGATTTGTCACACATTAATTTGTAAAACGTATGTAGTAAAATTTATAGTATCCCCATAATAAATTTTTCCCCTAAGAAAAAGATAAAATTTATAAGTGTTTAAACTATCTTAATATTTAAAATACTCATTCTAAGGTGGGTTCGGATTAACACTTTTTAAGCATGAATTCGTTATTACTGCCTTAAATATATGAGAGAGAGAGAGAGAGAGAGAGAGAGAGAGAGAGAGATTAATTTGAAGATGCACATCGCAGACTTACTATCCAAAATGAGCATCATAAAGATAATATTTGTTCTATTTAATTTATATATATAGAATTATTATGAAGAGTTTTTTTTAACTCCGTGGTATTATCTACTCTCATTTAAAATAAAAAAAAATTATAGTTTGAATCTTTCCTCCTCATTATTAGTTATAACTATCTAATAAAATTAATAATATAAAACTTATATAAAAGTATTCATAAAAAAGCTTTATATAAAAGATTGGCTTAATGAATAAAAAGAACTAGATTCTCAAAAAAGAAAGAAGTAATAAAACGAAATTAGAGAAGACTGAGATTACTATGACTAAGGGTACACGTTTCAGCTTTGGAAGTTGAATAAATAAAAAAATAAAAAGCCAGATTTAAAGATAACTAAGAAGATATAAGTAGAAATTTAAAAAAAAAAAAAAAAAAAAATCTAAGACTTAAGACGTGCAAAGCCCTTTTTTTTTTTTATTATTAATCACATTCTAGAGTCTTGAACTTATAACTAAATATTTAATTGTACAATTTATGGACCGCTTGGTCGGAAAAGATACGTTTCAGACACATTTGATTTTCATGTTTGAAACGAGGGACAAACGTGTATGCTTTTTTTTTTTTTTTTTTGATGGGAAAACGTGTATGCTTTTATCCTAAGTTGATGCATCATTTTCAACACTTTCAATTAATGTTTCAAATATTAAAAAACTACTATATATGTTGTATAAACAACCATCGATCAGAGTCTAAAATAATACTCAATAAAATCACTCCTGTCAACGTTCAAACTGTTTTCTCTGAAGATTCAAATCACTTGGATGACCGTTTTTATTTATTTATTTATTTATTTTTGAGAGAATGACCAGTTAATCATGTACAGCTTAGAAGAAATTATAGGAAAATAGCAATCTGTTTCCAAAAGGAGCTTTACGCCGTACGTAGAGCTGTATTAATTACTATATATATATATATATATATATTGAATTTTCTGTATTAACATCCAAGATGGGACTGGTCAACATTTATTGTTCCTCAGTCCATCTTGAGGGGGAGTATGAAATGTCAGCTGCCACACCAAAGGATGCATCAGCTGCCACACCAGGGGACACACCAGCTGCCACACCAATGCAGCACAATATGCCTCCCAATGCAGCAGCCAATGCATCGGGTGCCAATGCATCAGGTGCCATAATTAGTGCAGCAAAGATCAATAGAAGTCCAGCCCGTAGTTTCTCAGAATTGAAGAATATGAAGTCTTGTAATTGCTTACCTAAACGGCAGTGTGGTTTACTTAGTTTACTTGATTAATGTATATAAACGGCATGTAGTTTTTCCTTACTTCTTAGTCAGTTAGTTTGTTAGCTCAAGTCAGACACGTGAGCAATTCTGTTATAACTGTTGCGGCATGTTCACACGTGTATGACAGTTAGTTAAGTTAGTATATATATGTGATTGTACAGTTACGAAATCGATTGAATGAGAATAGTTTTTCACCCAAATTTCATAACCATCCCCTGTCAACCCAACTGCAAACTTGTCCTCCCACTTGTTTCATTAGTCTTGTGACTCTTGTCCTTCAAACTAATGGAAGAGCCATACCAAACCCATGTGATGAGACTAATGTGTGTCCGTGTTTAATCCAAAGCATGCCCTTTTAGGTATAGAGGAGGCAAACATTTATGCAAGTTACTACTATATGCCCGAGAAAAAGTGCTAATTATACTTGCGCGTATATATTAAAAAGATTAGTTAAGTTGTAATTGAAATTTTTTGTAATTTCTTATAAATCTAAAATACATTTATTAAATATTTGATGTGAGACTCAACAAACACGTCCATAAAAACACACTAAAACACAATTTGGAGTATCACTCAAAGCCCTATGTGTTGGTTTGAGATATTTATTAGTTGATAGTTTCATAGAGAATAATGCCTAAATGAGTAAATGTACATCCATCTTGTGGACTAGTTCTCAAAAAAAAACTTGGTCAAAATTTTCAATTATAACCGCAATGCTGACACAGTAGAAGTGGCTTTTGAAGGAAGAGAAGAGACGCGAGTCTAAACACAAATCTTCAAAAACTTGAAAAGAGAGAGAAGAAGAAGGGACCTCGATCCATTAAGGCACAGCCAAATCTTATGAGCAGATGTGAACGCAAATGATAGTTTTGCACCTTTTGCAAGCCCACATATATTACGTACAAGTCATTCATCATATTAAAGCAATATTATAGTTAAATATGGTTTTCAACACATAAAATTGACACTCCAAGTATTAAAAGTAAACAAAAAAAAAAAAAAAAAAAAAAAAAAAAACTATCTCATGAAAGCTAGTTATTGATTCCATACAAATCATTTTAGAAGGGGAAAAAATAAGGAATAAAAGAAAACAAATTCAATTTATAGGCCTTATCTATACTGTTAATACTTCAATTTATATTGAAAAGAAAGGTAGGGTTGTTGATACACATCACATGGATTAATAGCCTTGATTTTTACAGTAAAAAATTTTCTTATATTAAGTGAAAGTTAAGGATCTAGGAAAGCTTAGTTCACATTTGCACTATTTAAAAAAAAAAAAAATACTAGTCACATTATGCATTCAGATTGACCTACTACGTACATACCCAAGGTAGAATATACACCCACACAACATTTTCATTGTCCAAATCTACACAATTTGTAATGTTACAAGTTATCTTAATTAGTTTGACAAGAATTTTCTTTTCTTTTTTTGACAAAATTCTATTAGTTAATGGATCATACAACCGTGAACAAGTAGAAAATCAACCCCTCTCCCCCAAAAAAGGGGAGACACGTTGAATGAAATTGAAAAGTATGAATAACATGCAAACCTTTCAAATTAAATAATAAAAGGATAATACTTTCTCAAAAAAAAAATAATAATAATAATAAAAGGATAATACTTACTATCTAAGGCACTACTTTAAACGTGAAGCCACAAACTTCATGCGTGTTTGGTATGTACTTTCTTAATGCATTATAATGATATATATTAATCCATTTTAGTCAACGAGTACCAGAGCGGAGTTAGCTCAAGCTTCAATTTCATTGGGCCGCTATGCTAAATTTATTAAACTCTTAAATTAAAAAAAAAAAATATATATATATATATATTATACAATAGAGATATTTTGTTTTCGTTGGTTTACCCAAAAAAAAAGATATTTTGTTTTCGTACTCTATGCCTTGTGCTCTGTCGGCTGAGATCCAAATCTTCTTGGAAATCAGTGATCACGTCACATGTCGGTGCCAATTGTTGAAGTGTCTGACTTGTTTTTTGTGTGTGTGAACTATTTCGCTTTGTCTACGTCAAAGTTGTGCTATGCAACGAACAACAGCATTTTGTATGGGAATTTTGGTATTATCTAATCAACGAATTTTCTGTAATGGAATCCTTTATTCATACTATGTCATCATATTTAATTTAAACAACGATAAATCTGCTGACATAATGATAAATTGCTGACCGTTAAGAACCTAAATATGGTTTACTTTTACCTAAAGCTTTTTTTTTTTTTTGGTGATAATAATACCTAAAGCTAGACATGGCAAAACGGGTCAGAATTTTCTGACCCGACCCAACCCGACCCAAAAATACTCGACCCGAACCCGATTTTTTGACCCGAAGCAAAAGGGGGTTGACCCGTGACCCGACTCGTGTTTNTATATATATATATATTATACAATAGAGATATTTTGTTTTCGTTGGTTTACCCAAAAAAAAAGATATTTTGTTTTCGTACTCTATGCCTTGTGCTCTGTCGGCTGAGATCCAAATCTTCTTGGAAATCAGTGATCACGTCACATGTCGGTGCCAATTGTTGAAGTGTCTGACTTGTTTTTTGTGTGTGTGAACTATTTCGCTTTGTCTACGTCAAAGTTGTGCTATGCAACGAACAACAGCATTTTGTATGGGAATTTTGGTATTATCTAATCAACGAATTTTCTGTAATGGAATCCTTTATTCATACTATGTCATCATATTTAATTTAAACAACGATAAATCTGCTGACATAATGATAAATTGCTGACCGTTAAGAACCTAAATATGGTTTACTTTTACCTAAAGCTTTTTTTTTTTTTTGGTGATAATAATACCTAAAGCTAGACATGGCAAAACGGGTCAGAATTTTCTGACCCGACCCAACCCGACCCAAAAATACTCGACCCGAACCCGATTTTTTGACCCGAAGCAAAAACGGGTTGACCCGTGACCCGACTCGTGTTTTTTGCGGGTCAACCCGACCCGACCCGTGACCCGAACCATTTTTTTAAAACTTTTTTTTTTGGTAAAAAAAATAGTAAAACTAAGACAATATTGGTTTAATTGTTTTGTGAACTTTAAGGAAACAATTGATACATTTACATAACTATATGCAAATTAATTGAAAGATTAATAGTTGAACATTCTGTAATGAGTGAATATTTTTAGATATCAAATAGTAAAGTACATGCAAGATAATCTGGTTACAGTTTAGGTTAAAAACATAGATTTAAAATTGTAGACATGTAAGAAATATTCACAAGTGTGAAAATAGTGAAGCTAAAGTATCAAATTAGCATAAATTATGATACTTAGACCTATTTTTTATAATTTATGTCCAAAATAAACAACTTTTCAAAATAAATTATGATATATCCTAGAGTGTGTGTTGCTTAACAATAATATGATATTCATAAAAGAGACCATGTATAAATAAGTAAGCAATCAAATTTTAAAGTATATCTCAAATTGAAATAGAGTGTCAACCACAACTGATAATAGATTATAAAATAATTTTCAAGATTGTAAATTTCTTATATATTTTTATTCTTTATCAAATGAGTTATCCAATAAGTCATTTGTAATTTGTTTTATATTTGGAATGTTGATATTGTGCAGAAATAAAACTTGTGTATTTGTTTTACTTATCTTTGTGTTATTTTGTTTTAGATAGTAATGTTAGGATTTGTATAATTTTAAAATTGTTGAATAAGTATTAATAAGTTTAATTGAGTTCATTCTTGATATAAGTGGTGAATTCAAAATAATGCATTTTACATTAAGTAATTTGTTGCATAACTTTCCAAATGACAGATACATGTTGTTTTCTATATAAAAATTAAATAAAAAAAAAATTCATGTGAAAAATACGGGTCAACCCGACCCGACCCGCAACCCGATTGACCCGAACCCGATTTTGACTCGCTTAAAGTGACCCGTTTTTGACCCGTGACCCGTTTGACCCGTGACCCGATTGACCCGACCCGACCCGCCCGTTTTGCCATGTCTAACTAAAGTTTTTTTAAATTTAATATGTAAAAACTAAAAACGCTAACACTTTTTTTGTGTTGCGGTGGAAACAAGAACAAATCCTCACACTCTCACCTGCAAAACTCTAAATAGCATAATATAATAATATTCCAAATCCAAAACCAAGTAACAATTTAGTACAGTGATCAATAACAAAATACTAAATAACACTGAAACGTAAACAAACTAATAATTGAAATTCAACTATATATAGAACAAGTAATCTAATTAGCTTGTTTTAAATTCCCACAAGTTGGAAGCATTATGCCAAAAGTACTACTTTTTGGCGATTTGATTGGTGGATATATAAAATATCAAGTAGAGAGCTCGATCACATTCGGTTTCGTAGGTAGGCTAGGTCTTGTTCGGTACATATGTTTAAAAATATGTTTTTAGTTTTTAAATAACATTACACGTATTTTCACACATTTATTCACTCACACGTATTTCTAAAAAATATAAACAATGTTATTAGAATAACATTACCAAATGGGTCAGTATCTGTACATTTGTGTTTTTTTGCAAGCATTGTGTTCCATATTATATACGCACTGCTCCACGGCATTCCTATTTCACTCATGAAACATGTGAAAGCACAATTCTCTCTCTATCTCTAGGATTCTTATATATAGTAGCTAGCACATGTCAAATATGTCATCTCAATATTTCAACCAAATAAATTTAATTGGCCAGCAGGTTAAGTGGGACAGATTTTGGCTTTCAACCTACAGTCCTTAAAAATGGTTGACAATGTTTCAACATTTTGGATCATGATTTGAATTTTGTGATGCAGTCCAGAGTATTATTTAAAGATTCCAAGTCGCAAAAGTTCTCCATTTGATCAATTTGCTCACGTGCTTGTTTATTTCTTTACCTAAACCTTTCCGCTTCACATTATACAGCACAAGAGACAGATAAGACTTAAGAGAGAAGATAAAGCTGCGCATTTATGTAAAGAGGCCTATTTCCAAAAAGGTTGGTTGCCTCATATATTTATTTGCTGACCCATTGTGAACTGAACGTTCAGTCTGGGCTAGTTTGGTAGATGCAATCACCGCCATTGAAAAAAATTCAAGGAGATGAACTAATTCATTTTTGGTCTCTCTTCTACCAAAGTCAGCATTTTCGTCTCTGTTTGGTAAGAAGAGAGAATTAAGAATTTAGAATTAAGGCACATGCTAGGATATTACAAATTTATTTATTATACACATTTGATGTGGAATGCGGAAGTATCAAGAAGTAAAACACATCTACTTCTAGAAAACAATAAACAAAACACGTTTACTTCTGAAAATAATATCAAATCCACGAGGGTTTCTTGAATCCACAAGGAGAAAGAGTTTGGAATCCACTAGAAAATAGAAAGACAAAAATCTGAATTTTATTAATTGAATAATTGTTAAAAAAACGTGTATAGACTTAGGGGCATATATAAGGAGAAAGTATTCCATGTTTTGGTAATACCAACTTAGCATCAGTTTTGGTATTTCCTACTCTATAAATGAGTGACATCTATTTCAAAAAACCACACCAGATTATTCTAATAAATGATTAATATATCTTCCCAATAGTATAGAAGATTGTGATTAATTTATTAGAGTAGTCTAATGTGATTATTTTGAAACATATGTCTCTCATTTATTGGGTAGGAAATACCAAAACAGATGTTGAGTTGGTATTACTGAAATATGGTATACTTTCTCCTATATATTTTCTCCTTGAGTTGAAGGTCAAAATATGAAATCGTCTGCTCCAATTAAACAAATACTTTGAACACTTTAATGACTTGATCCAGTTTTGAAACTTGAATTTTTCATAAAGTGTAGCATAAAATTTATTCTCATCTACCTTCAATTTATTTGCAAAATCAATCAACAAAGGACTGATAATAAAATTTAAAAATTTTACTCCAAGAAAATCAACATATTGTGTAGTCATTTTCAACAAATCAACCAAAACATGAGGATTGTGAGTTGTGAACTTATTCTCATATTTAACCTCAATTGGATCTTCCATAATATTCTCAACAATTACCATCCCTTGATTTCTGTCATTATCCACAATCAGTTCAACCTTCTTTTCTTTGACCTCTTCATCAAGTTTTTGGCAAGTGGTATCTTCAATCTTCAATTCAATAACTTATTGCAAGTCTTGATCTTTTTTAACCACTTCAAAATTTTCTTTAGAAATAGTCTGTGATAACGCCTTAAAATGTATACTTATTATATATTTATGTAGGCATTATCTCCTTATTACTATGCTTAATTTGTATAATTAAGCCATGATTTTCATTAGTCCCTATTATTTATTTTTACATAATTTCTTGAATAAGATGTCATTCATTATGTGTAATTTTTTACTTTTAGAAAATCATGTGAAAAAGATGAGTTTATAGGAGTTTGTGAGAGAATGGAGGCCAAACTAGAATTAAAGTAGAGCTAAAAGACCATACTTAAATGTCTAAGGAGGTGCAGTCGGAGTGCTTGGGTCATCTCCCATGTTTGGAAGCTTTAAATAAGGAAAGAAATCAAAGAGGTAGAATCTGAAAAGGAAAAATCAAATTTAAGCACTGATCAGTATTTTAGGCGTATCTCTCTTCTCAAAAATCCAATTGACACAAGGCCAAATGGATTGGAACCGTGACTTAAATATCTACAACTTTCTTGTTTTCATTTTTTCAAAGTTCATAATTTTAGAAAGCTGAAATTAACTCACAAATTAATTTGGACAAAAATTAAAATAGTAAAAGTTTTATTTTCTTTGGACATTTTGACATTAGGGTTTTGAAGGGAGGCCTGTAGAATGAATTTTGGAGAGAAAACCTTGTATTTTCCTTTCTCTAATGGTAGCCTAAACTCTTTGCATGGGCTAGGAGTTATGTTTCTTCTATATAGTATGAATATTCAATGTGATTCTTTCTAGGATTTTATCAACAACATATTTGATTGTTCAATTAGATTTCTTTTGATGTATTAGTTCTTTCATGCTTTCAATAAGTTCAATCATGTTTTTCTTATTATTTAGATGAATTTCTAATACTTTCGAATAGAAATTAGATTTTAAAGTGAATAGGTTTTTTTGAAAACTTTTCTAACCGCATTATTATTCTAGGTTATTATGCGTTCTTGAATTGTGTCAGTTCAACTGAATCATAAGTATTTAATTGTATAAGAACAATCAATTATAAAATATATAATTTCTTAGATCACAAAGAATTTCATATCAATATAGAGAAACATCCCGATGCCCTAGTATTTATATTATTGATTTAAATAAGTTTTTATTATTATTCTTGTTAACAATCACCAAGTAAAAGTACTTTTATTCTTCACCCAAATTTTTGTTTAATTATATTGTCTTTGAATTTACCCTGCTCCTTGTGATTCGACCTCAGTACTCCGAGAATTATATTGCTATAATCTCCTGCACTTGGGAGTGAGCATGTAGGCTACTTCTTCTTAACCCTTAAACCCTTTCCTTTACTTGACACATAGACTTGACTGTTATAATTTTGGTTTTGTGGTTGACCTTCCATGTTTTGAACATAATGCTTTTCATATGAACATACAAATTTATAATCAACACTTTTATAATCTATCATAATAATCATTAAGAAACCATAAATCAATTAATACCCTTTTCATTCTTTGCCAAGAGTAGATTGGATGCTTACCTCGTCGCTTTCTATCGATTTGAATATCTTTCCACCATTCCTCTGCTTCATCTTCCAATTTATTAGATGCAAGCCGTACTTTTTCTTTATCACAAATCTTCTAAAAATTAAAATACTCTTCCAAATCAAGAAGTCAGTCAACAAATCCAACTTACACATATCTCTGTCAAAGAATGGACTTTTCTTGTAGGTAGAAGTGCGTCGTTGAATATATTGATCATTTTTGTTGTGAGATAATTTCCCAGCAAGAAGAGTAGCAATCATATGCTTGATTTCGCCTATAATTTGCTAACTCTTTTCACGAAATTGTTGATTCTCATCACGAGTCTCTTTACAATACTTGAAGAGCTCAACCCTAGTGAGGATTGGGTTGTTAACGTTGTCACCACCGTCATTGTTGTGATGGTCACCATCTAGCTAGTTAGCCATTAGACCAAGGTATGTCAAGACTCTTATACCAACTGATATGGGATGCGAAAGCGTCAAGAAGCAGAACATGTCTACTTCTAGAAAATAAGAAATAAAACACGTTTGCTTATGAAAATAACCTCGAAGCCACGAGAGTTCCTTGATTCCACAAGGAAAAAGAGTCTAAAATCCACCAAAAAATAGAAAGAAAAAAGTCTAAATTTTATTGATTAAATAATTGTTAAAAAATGTGTACAGACTTGGAGGTCTATTTAAAGGCCTTGTAAAACTTAATAGAAAAGAAAATATATTCTAAAATAACTCATAAATAATACCTAACCATAACAGGAACCAAATTTGACCTAAAAAATATTTAAAACACCTAAAAATAAGGAAATAATAACCATAAACCTAAAATAACGTTTTTACATAAAAATACCAAAATTAAATAATTACAAAAATTAAATTGTAAATTATGTCCTACATCACCATTTACAAACTAAAGTGCTCATTTTTAAATAATAATAATAATAATAAATATCAATCAAATTTGTTATCATAAAGGTTGTCAAAATCGAGATTTTACGTAGGATCGTGAGAGGTAGGTGAGATCGTAGATCGTAGGATCGGATTCTAGATTGTAAGATCCTACATATTTTCAGATTTAAAGTAAAAAATATATTAATAATAACTTTGTATGTTGAATAATCACGTAAGTTATGAATTCATCCATAAAAAATATAAGATTTGCATAATATGCTGTAATTTGCATGTCATTTATCACTACATCTATACTAAAGAAACAAATATATTTAAGTTTTGACCAATGTATCTAAAATTTTTAATAAATGTCTAATTAGCAACCAAATACCAAAATATTTATCAACACATATGGAAAATATTTTCCAAGTTTAAAATCCAAAATAAGTTAGAAAATGGAAACTAGCTAACTGCAATATGAAATCCAAAAGCAAGATGAATATTAAGGTGAAATGAACATTTAATTATTCAAATTCTAAGGCTCTTATAACCACCGTCCTAAATTATCTATGTAGATATTGTATATTTGTATATTAGAATTGCAAAAGACATTAAGATACAACTTCACACTCAACTATTCAATTTATACCACTCAGAAGCAATTACAAAGCATACTCAAAAAATCAATCAATCAATATACAAATACAAGCATAACAGATAAAATTTTATATATATATATATATATATAAACATTTTAGTAATATTAGAACACAAATTAGTATATTGATTAAACAAATTTAATAACATTATAGCTTAAAATGCAGCAAAGCCAACATTAAATTCTTCATTTAGAAATGATGAAGCAGTCCTTCATTTTGAATACATGTGAACTAAAAACTAAAAAATATTTGCTTAAGTTAACATAATTTTATTTAAAAAAAAAAAAAAAAAGTCATACCATCACAACATGAAAAAATAAAAACCCTTAAAGATTCATCAAAACAAAAAATTTATCCCATAAAAAAAAAAAAAAAAAAAAAAAAAACTAAAAATTTATGTTTTGGTAGGATCAGTAGGATTGGTAGGATCTCATATGATCCTACGATCCTACACAATCCTATTTACAATCCTATCATTTTTATGATCCCAGTGCGATCCTAAATATTTTGGTGAGGTGGGATCATAAAATCGTGTGATCCTACAATCCAGATCGCGATTTTGATAACCATGATTATCATGTTGTAAAGATTAGAATTGTGGCCTAAACCCACTTAGAATAGTATGACCCAGCATAACAAGCCCAAAACAATAGATTTGTAAGAGAATGAGTTTAATGAGCCAACTACAATGCCAAGCAAATATAGACTTGAGATCAATTGGGCTAGTGTTATTAATATAAGTGTAAGAGACGCAAATTTAGACTAAAATCTTCCTTGGGCAAGTCCAAGGAGGAGTTTTTCATTAAAAGATCAATGTTGTTCCTTTCACAATGAGATTCTGTATTTTCTTTCTTTCTCTTTCTTAGTGTCAGATGTCCATCCCCATTTCTATAGGGATCCTTTCCTTATATAGTCCCCTCCATTGCATCTCAGGCCTCCACCTATACAACTTAAGAAAACCATTTGGATGCTTGTCCCATCAAGACCCTTCTGGAGGTGGTACAGAGAGTTGTGAACAGTGAAGACACTGTTCATGTGTCTTTTCCTCATAAATGCGACCAGTTTAGTTGGTGCAAGGTATTAAATGTGGAGGTGGCAATCACCTTCCTAAATATTTCTTTTTTCCATTGCTTGCACGACTTTGTTGTCTTCCCTAAAACTTTACTTTCCAGTGTAGGCAATTACTTAAAGTATTTTCGAGGTGTCTTTGCTCCTCGGGATCCTTGGTCAGCGAACCAATTCGCCTTTTCTCCTCGGACCTCTTATTCACGTGTCAAATTTTGGTTCACGTATATGTGGATCTTTAATCATCCTCAGACAAGACCCAAGGCCCAAAAATGTGCTTGGATCACTTACTCCTAGACACATTATTTTACAATTTTTTTATAATAAAATTGATAATAATTTAAATATTTGACTCCACCATGAATGTAAGAAGATAAAACATCATTCATCGTATTTTGGAAGTACTTAAAAATTACTCCAAAGAAAGCAACAAAATTGAGCATTAAACATATAATTTTTTAATGAGATTCTCTCAATGTAATACAACCATTCCAAAGCTCCTCATAGGCAATGGAAAATATCAATGGCAATCTATTTTGAACACCTTAACTGTCTCATCGGTAAAACACACATCCAGATAAGCTAATTTTGCTGCCCATAATATAATCAAATCGGTTTTTTTTTTTTTGGGTAACCATGTGCAAAAGATCCTCATCTCTTCTATCCCTAATCTTTGCCTGAGGAATTAAGAGCAAGATAGTCCTAGTTCCCCTCTTTCGTAATACTGTCTTTTTAATACTAAGTTTTATTCAGCAAAAAAAAAAAAAATTGTAGTTGAAACAATTCCAGATTCTTTGGCAAGACTGCCATAGTAAGCACGATCTTGATAAGAACAAAGGTACACGACGAAGTAAATATATATAAAAAGGAAAAATGAAACAAAAGAGGTAGTATGAAAGAGAACAAGTGATGATGCTGTCATAGTTCTAAATAAAGTGACCGATGGACTAGATCCTTTTGTAATAATATTATCTAATCTAACTAGTATATTTCATTCAAATCGCCGGACCTGATTGTTTATTTTTCTAACTTAGTCCTTTGATCAGCTTTCTATCAATTGCCAGTGAAGACATCGTTATTACACAAACAAATGTGTATAAGAATCCAAGAAATGTACCTTTCTTCTTCTTCTTCTTTTGCTTAGTTAAGGAAATGTACTTGGTAAACAATAATCCGTTCAATTTGTGCATAGGATATTGCCAGTAAAGAGACAAAATATATTAGAGAAAAGTGGCAGGTTGGAATGCCATCCCTTTCATTCATTGGATTGAAGATCACTCGTCCACTAGTGATGTTTTCACCATCTGCTTCAAGCTTCAACTTGGGCTTAAGCTTCCATGATAATGATGCCCGTCAAAACCCAAGCCCAAATACTATGAAACGTTTCGGCCACAAATGAGGAAATTAATTTCAATGTCAAGATTTGTCAAAATTAAGATATTTAACCCCATTCACACGGGAAGTAATCTAGAGATTTGTTTATTTCCCAGGGAAACTTATAGTGACTTGACAAACATATAGTCCCCCATCCAACAAGTGACTTGCAACCTAGTATCCTACAAAATATAGGGAAAAAAAATAAAATAAAGAATATCAAATGGTCAATATGAAATCATAATGGTAGCTCCTTACATAAGGAAAAATTTTCTGTCCTTCAAACTCCTATATGTTTTTTTAGGATTCATTGTAGATTAAGGCTATAATTGCGCACAATTTTTTTTTTATTGGATATAAATTTTAACAAATCTATCATCGAATTACATTTTCTTTATATGTACTCTATCCTTGCAAAATTCAAGAAGATTAAAAATTAATAGTTATGTTATCAATCAAATGTTTAAATTTTGAGTTTTAACAGTAGAAAAATATACATAACAAATAAATTTATAAATTGAATCGTAAATAACATCCGATTAACATTAAATTTGAAATGTGTTTTAAAAACATAAAAAACATGAAATTTAATAATTAGATTTTCAAATATGTAGTCATGTTAATTTATTTAGTGAGAATTATAGTCTTAAGCTACAATTAAGTTTGTAGCTAGACTTTGTCTTTTATTTATTGAAAGTAAATTTTGAAAATTTAAATGTTGGATTGCATGTTCTTATGATATCCTCCATGCTTACAAAAATTCAAAAAAAATCAAAGATTAATAGTTATGTCAACAATAAAATCTTTAAATTTTAAGTTTTTGTGATCTAAAACTATGCATAAAAAGTAAGTGTATTGATTGAATATTAAATATCTAATTTAAACAAAATTTGATATGTGTATTAAGAAAATAAAAATATGCAACTTAACAGTTAAATTTTCAGAATTTACATCGAGTACAAAGACATGCAAGGAGTTTGAAAGGTTTTTCTCCAAACCTTGTCCTTTACATAATTACAAAGTAAACTAAATCGTTTTGGAAATTATATATTTCCACACCAAGTAAATCCTCAAATCTCTCAAAAAAAAAAAAAAAAAAAAAAGGAAATGTACTTGGTAAACAATAATCCGTTCAATTTGTGCATAGGATATTGCCAGTAAAGAGACAAAATATATTAGAGAAAAGTGGCAGGTTGGAATGCCATCCCTTTCATTCATTGGATTGAAGATCACTCGTCCACTCGTGATGTTTTCACCATCTGCTTCAAGCTTCAACTTGGGCTTAAGCCTCCATGATAATGATGCCCGTCAAAACCCAAGCCCAAATACTATGAAACGTTTCGGCCACAAATGAGGCAATTAATTTCAATGTCAAGATTTGTCAAAATTAAGATATTTAACCCCATTCACACGGGAAGTAATCTAGAGATTTGTTTATTTCCCAAGGAAACTTATAGTGACTTGACAAACATAGAGTCCCCCATCCAACAAGTGACTTGCAACGTAGTATCCTACAAAATATAGGGGAAAAAAAAAAAAAGAGTATCAAATGGTCAATATGAAATCATAATGGTAGCTCCTTATATAAGGAAAAGTTTTCGGTCCTTCAAACTCTTATATGGTTTTTTAGGATAAAGTTTAGTAACAAACTTCATTGTAGATTAAGGCTATAATTGCGCACAAATTTTTTTTTATTGGATATAAATTTTAACAAATCTATCATCGAATTACATTTTCTTTATATGTACTCTATCCTTGCAAAATTCAAGAAGATTAAAAATTAATAGTTATGTTATCAATCAAATGTTTAAATTTTGAGTTTTGACAATAAAAAAATATACATAACAAATAAATTTATAAATTGAATCGTAAATAACGTCCGATTAACATTAAATTTGAAATGTGTTTTAAAACATAAAAAACATGAAATTTAATAATTAGATTTTCAAATATGTAGTCATTTTAATTTATTTAGTAAGAATTATAGTCTTAAGCTATAATTAAGTTTGTAGCTAGACTTTGTCTTTTATTTATTGAAAGTAAAATTTGAAAATTTAAATGTTGGATTGCATGTTCTTATGATATCTTCCATGCTTACAAAAATTCAAAAAAATCAAAGATTAATAGTTATGTCAACAATAAAATCTTTAAATTTCAAGTTTTTGTGATCTAAAACTATGCATAAAAAGTAAGTGTATTGATTGAATATTAAATATCTAATTTAAACGAAATTTGATATGTATATTAAGAAAATAAAAACATATAATTTAACAATTAAATTTTCAGAATTTACATCAAGTACAAAGACATGCAAGGAGTTTGAAAGGTTTTTCTCCAAACCTTGTCCTTTACATAATTACAAAGTAAACTAAACCGTTTTGGAAATTATATATTTCCACACCAAGTAAATCCTCAAACCTCTCTCAATAAAAAAAAAAAGTAAATCCTGAAAGTTGCATCCATTATTACCAAAAGAGAAACAAACGGCAAACTTGGGGTTTGAATATGTCCACTAAAACGAAGGCTGGTGTTCAAGGTAGAAGTGCATATGACAAGACATACTTATGCAGATAAGTAACGAGTCATCCAAGACTGGAAGCGAGACCAAGCCAGCTCAGCCGAAGCTTCATCCTCATCAGGCAATCCCATGCCCTTCCTCCTCTTCAGACCTTCTGGAGACCTGTTCATGAATGCATGTGCATTGCCTGGATAAATGTGTACCTCATATGGAACTCCTGATGCTTTCAACTTCTCCTCCAAAGCCTTGGCAGCCTGAAATTCAATATTTAAAGACAATGAGCATGCAAAGCCAAGAAAAAAGGAGACCTCTCTCTCTCTCTCTCACAGAAGCTTCCATTCAATTTTTTTGGTGATCGCTATTCTAGCAGTACCATCAATTATAAATTACACATTACCATCATTCATTTTTTCTGGAGTTAAATTTGAGGTTTATGAGTTTACTGTGTATCCTAATTAAGGGATGGAGCCAGGATACCAAATGAGAGGGAGTGGAAGTATGAAACCATTTTTTTAAGAAAATAAATGAAAAGTCATAAGAGAAAGAGAGAGAAAGAAACAGACGAGAGAAAGTGGATGTGGGTGATACGGCATGAGCATGACGGCCTCAACAACGATGTATCATGTAGGGTGGCATTGTGTGTGGCTTGTACTGCTGTGCACTTGAAGCAAAGGAGGAGAAGAGACAATTTCTATTCAATTGATATCAATATCATAGTTTTAATAATTAAACTAGTCAAAGAACAGGAAAGAAGAGAGCTTCAAGGTTTTAAGGTCGGATCAAAATTCAACCAAAGTTCAAAACATGATGATGTAATAATTATTTTAATAATCATTTAATATGAAAAAAATAAAATAAATGTGTAAAAAGTATTTAAAGAATTACAAATATATCTTAATTTAAAAAATTATATCTTTCACGGTTTATTACAAATATTAAGTAAATATTTTCATATTATTCAAAATTTTAATAAATTTATACAAAAAAAAAATCTATAAAATTTGAATATATTTATAATATAATATAAATACAAATATTAAGTAAATATTTTCATATTATTCAAAATTTTAATAAATTTATACAAAAAAAAAATCTATAAAATTTGAATATATTTATAATATAATATAATTAAATAAAACTAAAAATTCAAAGTTAATATATAAATATATCTGTAAGCTAAGCACACCAATTCAAGAGGCAAAAGGAGGAGGAAAAAAAAAAGTAATGCTAAGGTGGATTCACCACAATCTCCAATTAATTTTTTGTTAATGACATGGTATACTTATTTGTGAATGTTGTAAAATTATTGTAATTTTTTTTTGTTGTGTTTATACTTTATAGCATTACTAAAAAATTATCCCTTCAAGTCATCTCTCATCTCTAGGATCGAGACTTCCTAAATTTTTTTGAAAAAATAATTAAATTAAAAAAAAAAATTCATTCCAAAGACAACAATATCAGCCCCGTTAATTGTCTCTTTTGACTTTTCCATTTTTCTCTCAAACAAAAAACAAACACCCATTAGTTTCTTTTACCATCTCACTTTCCTTTCTCAGATCAGTTTCATAACACTCCCCCCTTCTCAGTCTCTCATGCCCTCAGTTTCTCTCACCCTCTCTCTCTCTCTCAAGGATTATACAAGGGGGCCAAGACTCAGGTTATATATATGGCATTTAAAAAATATTCTAAAATATCTGGGCGCCAAGGAATGGCTCCATCCCTGTCCTGATCAACAATCAAGCTCTCCTTTAATCCTTATATTCTAGCTCTCATAGTTTTTATTAATTATCCCTCACTTCAATTGCTCCCAACAATCTTAGTTCCAAACGGAAATGACTTATACCATCATACCACAAATATCAATCTATGGAAAATTTTGCAAGGTTTTAAAAGCCTTGAAGCTACAGAGTTGCCACTGTTTAACAATAAAGTAGAAATCTTTGGTCACTTTACTAGAAGGTCAATGAATAACACATGGATTTTGTTTGGTTTTTGCACATGTACAGTGGCTAAAACCTATGGGTGAGAAGATATATTTAAACAAAATCTGCCTAGTATCAACAACTCAGCCATGAACAAAGAGAAATTTTAATAGAAGGGAAGCTAACAGGAATGATTAAGACTAAAAGCAACCAAGGAAAAGAAAATGCCATACCGTCACATCTGAAAAGCCAACAAAGTTATCAAGCTCCCCAAAATGGGCCTGAACAGGTGCCTTAGCCTGGGCAGGGTCTGCAAGTTCTGATGAAGGAACTCCATAAAAAGCAACAACAGCATCAACCTCAGGTGCGAGAACAGAGCTTGCAATAGAGAGAGCACCCCCCATGCAAAAACCAGTTACACCCACCTATTTCAATGAAGCTATAAGTTTGCTTCTTCAAAATTTTAATATTAATGAGATATCTGCATCTTCAGCAATGTAAATGAGGATAGAACATGGAACTAATTAATGACATATTTCGTGAAATAACACTGTAGTAAAAATGCCGAAAGGAAATTAATGTTGGGCACAATGTTTTTGGTCCAACTTATATAAACCAAATTTGTACTTCAAGATCTCATAAATAAAAATTGAGCAACTACTTAACCATATAAAGAGTCCTTATAAATCGACTTCTATGTGGGCCAATCGTTTAAAATTCTCTTCATTTAGTTCAAACTGTCCTCAAATCTGTGGCTTTTGGAACCAATAAAAAGAAGTGTAGCATTATTATGTCAAAAACTCATCAAAGAAGACTCATAAACAGAAGGAATTGCATATAAGCAAAAACTCTTTGACCAGAGCCCTCACAGTTTGCCTCATTAATGCCACATAACTTAGGTGGCAAACTTGAAGTAAACCTCAAAGCAACCTATACAAAACCTCAACTTAAGGCCAATCTTAGGACCAAGCACGGTGCTCAAAAACTTTCACATACTACAGCTTGGCAATACATATGAAAGGGAAGCAGTGGGATGGGACAATCACAAATTCAAAGATAGCTGATCCCTAAGGACCATGTTATTAGAGCATCTAGACAATGCTAGTACAAAGTTATTATTATAATGCAGCAAAAATCAGTCTGTTTTTTCTTTTGCTTTTTTTTATAAATTTTTATCCAGCAAGTAAACAACAGCCACACCTTCTTTGAACCATTTGCTTTAAGCCAGTTAACTGAAGCACGGATATCCTTCACGGCACCTTGCCAATCAAGACCATCCATCAAGTGTTGTGCTTCTGCAACATCCAAACCAACCTTTCCACGATACAAACTGAAGCAAAAAATAAAAGGTGCACCAGCATTCAAAAGAATCACAAACAATATGGCAAAATTATGAGATTGACAAATATAAATTTTTATTTCTTTTAAAAAGAAAAAGTTCTCTTATTTTAACAGGCACAGATGGCTTACTCTGGGATAAGTGCTTTAAATCCAGGGCCAAGTTGAGAAATTTTCTCAGCATGGTTTTTGATTTCAAAGTCAACACCCCACCACTCTTGAAGCACAACAATCCCAGGAGCATCTTCTTTGCCAACCACATACGCATCAAATGCCTGATCAAGTATGAAAATAATAATAAATAAAATGAACGAAGATCAACTAAAAGCTAACAATGCGGAAACCTATACAAAACCTCAACTTAAGGCCAATCTTAGGACCAAGCACGGTGCTCAAAAACTTTCACATACTACAGCTTGGCAATACATATGAAAGGGAAGCAGTGGGATGGGACAATCACAAATTCAAAGATAGCTGATCCCTAAGGACCATGTTATTAGAGCATCTAGACAATGCTAGTACAAAGTTATTATTATAATGCAGCAAAATCAGTCTGTTTTTTCTTTTGCTTTTTTTTATAAATTTTTATCCAGCAAGTAAACAACAGCCACACCTTCTTTGAACCATTTGCTTTAAGCCAGTTAACTGAAGCACGGATATCCTTCACGGCACCTTGCCAATCAAGACCATCCATCAAGTGTTGTGCTTCTGCAACATCCAAACCAACCTTTCCACGATACAAACTGAAGCAAAAAATAAAAGGTGCACCAGCATTCAAAAGAATCACAAACAATATGGCAAAATTATGAGATTGACAAATATAAATTTTTATTTCTTTTAAAAAGAAAAAGTTCTCTTATTTTAACAGGCACAGATGGCTTACTCTGGGATAAGTGCTTTAAATCCAGGGCCAAGTTGAGAAATTTTCTCAGCATGGTTTTTGATTTCAAAGTCAACACCCCACCACTCTTGAAGCACAACAATCCCAGGAGCATCTTCTTTGCCAACCACATACGCATCAAATGCCTGATCAAGTATGAAAATAATAATAAATAAAATGAACGAAGATCAACTAAAAGCTAACAATGCGGAAAAAAAAAATACCATAGTGCATAATTCAATAAAATTAAGAATATTCAGCAATATTGTGGGCTTTTGGAAGGCAAAAGAGCTTCGTAACATGGCATGATACTTTGAGTTGACACACTAGGCTAATTCTTATCCTTTGTGAACAATATATATTAGCACATTATAAACACATCCCACATCCCATCAAATCTAGAAACATTACCTCACACCTGCACATCATATAATTTTTGGTGACATAATCTCTAACTAACGTGAAGCACTAATCCTAAGTTGTATAAGTTATGGACAATGGGAAAAAGAAGAAGGAAGATGCTTAAAAATTAACTTCCAATCATAAGTGCTTCTAATCAATTCCCAACCCTTTCACCTTATTCTTCATGATATCCACACACATAGTGAAATATCTAATACTTGATTCATAGCCACCATTAGAGGGAACAACAGCAAGTGTCCGTTTAGGTTAACTGTTTGAAAATGTGATTTTGAAAAAATAGCAAGTTTAAAAGTTGCATTGAAAACACTCTTTGTAAAAAGGCAATTAAGCATTTGGTGAAATCTATGAAAAGTACTGTTGCTGTGAAAAACTGTAATGTGAAAACATAATTTTTTGGCGAATTCAAAAAAGCACTCCCATGAGCTGCAATTTGAAAAGGAACTCCAGCGCCCCCCCCCCCCCCCAGAAAAATTATTGATATGGTTTCAATTACTCGTGACAATGTCCAATATGGCAATAATTTTTCTTTCTTTCTAGTTTCTTTGTATACACTTCAATATCTCCATATAAGATGGTTAGTCATACTCATATACTCAGATGCTACGTAATTCACAATGTAATTTGGTTAGCAACACACATTCCTAATAACAATGCAGAAAACTCTCTCTCAACCCATTAATAAGACCCATTCATTCTACTCCAACACATACAACTCCAAGAAAAAAACAACCCAATAATCAAAACCACCCAAAAAAAAATTTAAAACCCAAATTCAATATGTATAATCCCACTAAGAAGACACAAACACATTATTCAAAACCATCCAACAAGTTCCAATTTCCAAACGGCCTGGGCTGGCCCTTGGGGAACACTTAGGCCATTGCCTAAGGTCCCCAATAAAAAACAGGCCCCAAATATTTAAAATTAATAATTAGTTTTTTATTAAAAATAGAAAAAAGGTGAGCTCCTTGCCTCCTTCACTTCAAGAAGGCTCCAAAATTGTTGGATAATAGAAATCCAACTCATTTGAGTTGCTAAATTGGTTAACAAAATTAAAATTAAGTGAGTGTATCAAATTATTATTAATGATCAATTTCCCATAACAAATTGATATTTCAATTTTTTTATTAATCTCTCCCACATTGTAGACTGTCAATATTAAGCATCCAATTCCAATCTCTCACATGGTCACACACCAACTAATATATCTCTCCCTCAACACCAGAATCAAATTTGGAAATTAGATTTCAACCATCCTTCAAAATATATAATTTTATTCAACGTAAATTAAAACTCATTTTAGAACTTTGTCAAGAGCCTTGTACAAATCTCCTCACGAATTATCAAAAAACTCATTTAGAAAAATTTACAACTAAAGGTTAGAAAAACTTAAATTAAAAAACGTAATTAATAATTTTGTACATCAAAATGCAAGAAAGATGAAATTACAATATAACATTGATTAAATAATATTTCAAAAAAGAAAAAAGAAAAAAAAAAGTCCCCACTTAGAACTGTTGTCTAGGCGTCAAATTGTCTGGAGCCCTGCAAACGGCCAAACCCCAACACGGCAACACACAATCTCATAACACCAATGTCAATAAGAAATCAAAAACCCATTAATCAAAACAACCAAATAAGGCAGACCCATAATTCAAAATACTATGGTTATATCAAATTCAAATGAAAGACTCACAGTGTCTTCTCTCTGAATCTGGATTTTCTTGAAGGGAGAAGAGGAGGCCATTGATCGGACTTGGAAGCGAGAAACGGGGGAGGGAGAGAGCGTCCGTACAAGTGAGAAGGTTGAGAGGGAAGGCTTGAAGTTAGGGAATAGTCTGGATGTTGTGAAAATGGCAGCTAACATAATTCACAATCACTTTTTTTTTTTTTTTTTTAATTTGCTAAATTACTTCACTCCCAACTCACTCAACCTGTCAACCACAGCTCTGGGTGCATTTATTCCATATGGCTATAGGCAAGACAAGTTTTATTTACGAGGACTAAATTGCAATTACATCCTTAAAGTTCGGTGTAGTTTTCATTTTATGAACAAAATTTTCCTCCAAACTAGTTTGAAGAGAAATTCTTTAAACTTCTCATATATTTATTTTTTTAGTGTGAATTTTGAAAATCTAACCGGTGAATTTTATGTTCCTTATGTTTTTAATATACATATCAAATTTCGTTCAAATCGGCTATTATTTACTATTTGATTAGTTAGCTTATTTTTTATATACAACTTTAGATTACAAAAACTTGAAATTATAACATTTATTTGATGACATAGTAATTAATTTTTGATTTTTTTGAAATTTTGTAAGCATTATGGATGTAATAAAAACATGCAATGTAACGATTAGATTTTCATAATTCACACCTAATATAAATATATATGATGAGTTTGTAGGGTTTTTCTCCAAACTAGTTTGGAGAGAAACTTTTTTCTTTTTTATCCTACAAAATTTTCAATTCTAGATTCGTATACCTAACGTTACATATTGTTTGGATTTAAGCCATTTCGCCTGTGCATCATGTTAAATGTCATCTCAACTCAAGATTACATAGTTTTATGAGTCAAAATTTTGAAATATTAGAGAGTAAAATTAAAATTACCCCAAACTTTGAAAACGTAAATTACAATATTGTTAAAATAATATTTAACATGTCTTTAATAGGGTTTAAAACAATTTAATTTTGAATAATAATAAAAAATACATCGCTTTGAGCTCAGTTGGCACTTAACGATCATCTCATCACAACATATTGACAAAAGGACTTAAATCCAACAAATACATAACGTTAGGATACAAATCCAAAATTTGAAACTTTAGAGGGTTAAATTATTCTAAATTTTAAGGATACAAATTACAATTTAATCTATATTATATATTTTATAATTTCCAATTAAATTCAAACTTATGTTACAAATATATTATTTTTCTCAAGAGAAATTCAATTCAATCCAATTAAGATTAATCTATGTTCACTATTTTTTGTACTCTCCAAATTACTACTAAGATGTCATTAACATTAGTCTTAACAATAAATAAATAATAAGAACACAAAAGTACACAAGATAATAATAATAATAATAATAATAATAATAATAATAAAAGTAGTAAAAAGATAATTAAAATAACACTACAGTAGACAGTTTAATAACTGTAAACTATTCACCTAGCAAGCACAAAAGAAATACTTGTCTACCAAAAAAGTAAGACTAACTTGTCTAGTAGACGGAAATCCAAGAAGGAAACCAATCCCCAATTTGAGTAACCTCAAAGAAAGCTTCTGCTATGGAAGTTATGCTCTTTGGAAAAAGGGACCTAAATGATTTAAGCTTCAATCCTCGATCTCTCAAAGAGTGGGTCTATCGAGAGGGAGAGAAATGGATAGTCTATTAATGCATGCCTTTATTCCTATCACTCATACTTTTCTTATTTTTGTATTTTCTTTTTCCTTTCTTTCTTTTTCTTTCTTGCTCTACCTCTCTTCTTTTGTTTTCCTCCTCCATCCCCCCTTCCTTACTGTTCACAACCATCGCTCTTTATACAATTTGCCATAGTATGATTTACCATTTTTACCCCTTAACTGCTTTTGACTCCTTATGGGTGTCCTTTCAAGACTACCCATTGGCCTTCTGGCTGCACAATCACTACCATTGCTTTGAATGTGTTGGTTGTACCCCCATCCCATTTCCAGACAAAATTGCTTGTCTTGTTTCTTACCTCTCTCTGTTTTTCACTACTCTCATCTGAATAAGGATCAAGCCTCTCCATTACCTACCTCTATGGCATGCATTAAGTGGTCCCAACCCATATTTACTTCTTTTAGGTGAGATGTCATCTCAGCAGGACGTCTCTCCCCAAAGAAGTTTGAGTGGAAACCACAAAATAGACCCTCTCTTTCTCCCCATTGCTAGACCATACCCTTGAATATCTTGACCCATGGCCTACCTCCCATGCATTGGCCAGGTACAAGTAGGTGGTGCCTTGGCCCTTTGTGCACGCTCCACTTTGTCTGAATTTGTTTCTTTCTGACCTTCACACCATTTTCTATTGCTTCCATGTTTGTTTGATTCTGCTGTACGTCCTGGTTGGTGTTTATCTCTTGTAGTGTGAAGGATGCGTGGGCTTTTAAGCTCATGTTCCCTGCCTTTCATCCTTTCCTTGGACTGGACATTGCTAGGGTGAAGACCCTCATCTTCTTGCCGAGCTCATGTTCTTTTCTTTCCAATGTCCGTGGGCTTCTTGGCTGTGGATTCTACCATACCACTTCATTATGCTTGCTATAGTTTTATTCTCTTTTTATTCTTGTTACCACATGGGCTTGCAGGTTGATGCTCCTGCCGTGCCTGCCCACTTCTTTATCAATTTTTTGCCCAGGGCTTCCTCAGCCCACTTTCCACATCCTTACCTCTTTTGGGCTTTATTAGCCAACATTCCTATTGTGCCAGCCTATTTCATTATCTCATTCATCGGGCTTCCTAGGCCCATTTACTTATTATTTACCTATTTTATTCCCATGTGCTTTTTGCTAGATCTATTGGGCTTTTTTTAGCCTAATTACTACATCCTTACTTCTTATTACTTTTCAGGTTTATTAGCCTTTAAGCCAACCCAATTAATTTACAAATTCATTTCCTAAGCTTCCTCAATCCATTTACTTCTTTTTTACCTCTTATCATTTCCATGGGCTTATTACTTCATTTATTGGGCTTCCTTGGCCTATTTACTCCCTCTTTACCTCTTTTTATTCTTATGGGCCTACTAGCCACCAATTCTGCCATTTCACCTTTTCTATATTGTTAGGCTTTTTTTGCTGTCGGGCCCTTTGTCAAAAGTGGGCACAACATATATATATATATATATATATATATGAGAAATAATTACATATTTTAGAAAAGTATGATTTTAAAAAATGTGTAAACTAATATCATGTATAATTTGAACACCCTCTTTAAAAAATATATAATTTAAAATGTGTAATTTTGATTATTTTTAATTGTATCCGTACATAAACACAGGATTACACACCAGTAATAATAATGATGACTCTCATTCAAGGGCGAAACCAGGAATTTTAGTTTGAGAGGCTAAGTTGCGGCACTAATATATTTATCAAGACAACCCTCCACACACACACAGTTTTTTTATTTTTTATTTATTTATTATTATATACTCATACACATATATACACACTTTTTTATTTAATAATTTATATATATATAATATATATACACCCAACAAAAAAAAAAATTGTATTTCAATCAAAATTTTGTTTGATGGCAATCTTTCATGAAATAAAATTTGTTTTTACCATTTTCATAGTGAAACTCTTAAATGTTTATTTTCAATACAAATTATCAAATTTTATACTAAAGTAAGTAAAAAATCTTTCAATTAATGAAATTTTCAAAAACATGAATGATCCAAAACTTAGAGGAATAAGTTATGCTCCAAACATATTTAAAGCTATCTTGCTTTAACCCATTATGTGGCAACTAAAGAGAAATTTCATGTGTAGTTTTAGTGACAATATTTTTTTAATGAGTGAATGACTTGTTAATTACCACATAATGGGTTGAAAAAAAATATCCAAACATATTTGGTGCCAAACTTTATCAAATATTTAACAAATAAAAAAACACATTTATAATAAAAAATAAAATTGTGAAAAAAAAGTTATGTCTTTTTTTTTTTTTTTTGAAAACAAAAAATAAAGTTATGTCTCTATAACTAGTAGAAAAATTTTCTTTTAAGAGCATTATTGGACTAATTCAAATATTTGAGGGAGCCAACTCTTATTTTTGTAGGCTAAATTTTGAAAACGTTAAAAATAACTATATATATATATTAAGAAAATTTCAAAATTTTCATGTACATGGCTTTGCCCCTGCTCTCATTGATGATTAAATGTATACTTGAATCCACCTTTTTTTGTGAGGTGAGAGTATCATGTCGTTGTACTTTGAGATTGTCTAATAATTTTCTCATTTTAAGTAATTTTAATTATCTTTTTACTACTTTTATNTGCTGCCTGTAGATCTAAGGTAAGAGAGTTGGGGTTGGCCTAAATGAAACTCACCTTAGGCCAATTTTTGCACAAGTCGAACCATCTCGGTATGGATGCATTCTGGCAGAGGTATTGAGTGTATGGCGTGCCCACAGTAGAAACAACGTTACAGATATTATAGCAACAATACAATATGGCAGAATAACTAAAATACTAAGCAAATAACATTAACACTTAAATAAGGGGAAATGACTTGCTAAAGTTACGGTGGGATAATAAAACAGTAAAATAACACTACAGTAGACAGTTTAATAACTGTAAACTATTCACCTAGCAAGCACAAAAGAAATACTTGTCTACCAAAAAAGTAAGACTAACTTGTTAGTAGACGGAAATCCAAGAAGGAAACCAATCCCCAATTTGAGTAACCTCAAAGAAAGCTTCTGCTATGGAAGTTATGCTCTTTGGAAAAAGGGACCTAAATGATTTAAGCTTCAATCCTCGATCTCTCAAAGAGTGGGTCTATCGAGAGGGAGAGAAATGGATAGTCTATTAATGCATGCCTTTATTCCTATCACTCATACTTTTCTTATTTTTGTATTTTCTTTTTCCTTTCTTTCTTTTTCTTTCTTGCTCTACCTCTCTTCTTTTGTTTTCCTCCTCCATCCCCCCTTCCTTACTGTTCACAACCATCGCTCTTTATACAATTTGCCATAGTATGATTTACCATTTTTACCCCTTAACTGCTTTTGACTCCTTATGGGTGTCCTTTCAAGACTACCCATTGGCCTTCTGGCTGCACAATCACTACCATTGCTTTGAATGTGTTGGTTGTACCACTCCCCATTTCCAGACAAAATTGCTTGTCTTGTTTCTTACCTCTCTCTTTTTTCACTACTCTCATCTGAATAAGGATCAAGCCTCTCCATTACCTACCTCTATGGCATGCATTAAGTGGTCCCAACCCATATTTACTTCTTTTAGGTGAGATGTCATCTCAGCAGGACGTCTCTCCCCAAAGAAGTTTGAGTGGAAACCACAAAATAGACCCTCTCTTTCTCCCCATTGCTAGACCATACCCTTGAATATCTTGACCCATGGCCTACCTCCCATGCATTGGCCAGGTACAAGTAGGTGGTGCCTTGGCCCTTTGTGCACGCTCCACTTTGTCTGAATTTGTTTCTTTCTGACCTTCACACCATTTTCTATTGCTTCCATGTTTGTTTGATTCTGCTGTACGTCCTGGTTGGTGTTTATCTCTTGTAGTGTGAAGGATGCGTGGGCTTTTAAGCTCATGTTCCCTGCCTTTCATCCTTTCCTTGGACTGGACATTGCTAGGGTGAAGACCCTCATCTTCTTGCCGAGCTCATGTTCTTTTCTTTCCAATGTCCGTGGGCTTCTTGGCTGTGGATTCTACCATACCACTTCATTATGCTTGCTATAGTTTTATTCTCTTTTATTTCTTGTTACCACATGGGCTTGCAGGTTGATGCTCCTGCCGTGCCTGCCCACTTCTTTATCAATTTTTTGCCCAGGGCTTCCTCAGCCCACTTTCCACATCCTTACCTCTTTTGGGCTTTATTAGCCAACATTCCTATTGTGCCAGCCTATTTCATTATCTCATTCATCGGGCTTCCTAGGCCCATTTACTTATTATTTACCTATTTTATTCCCATGTGCTTTTTGCTAGATCTATTGGGCTTTTTTTAGCCTAATTACTACATCCTTACTTCTTATTACTTTTCAGGTTTATTAGCCTTTAAGCCAACCCAATTAATTTACAAATTCATTTCCTAAGCTTCCTCAATCCATTTACTTCTTTTTTACCTCTTATCATTTCCATGGGCTTATTACTTCATTTATTGGGCTTCCTTGGCCTATTTACTCCCTCTTTACCTCTTTTTATTCTTATGGGCCTACTAGCCACCAATTCTGCCATTTCACCTTTTCTATATTGTTAGGCTTTTTTTGCTGTCGGGCCCTTTGTCAAAAGTGGGCAACAACATATATATATATATATATATATGAGAAATAATTACATATTTTAGAAAAGTATGATTTTAAAAAATGTGTAAACTAATATCATGTATAATTTGAACACCCTCTTTAAAAAAATATATAATTTAAAATGTGTAATTTTGATTATTTTTAATTGTATCCGTACATAAACACAGGATTACACACCAGATAATAATAATGATGACTCTCATTCAAGGGCGAAACCAGGAATTTTAGTTTGAGAGGCTAAGTTGCGGCACTAATATATTTATCAAGACAACCCTCCCACACACACACAGTTTTTTTATTTTTTATTTATTTATTATTATATACTCATACACATATATACACACTTTTTTATTTAATAATTTATATTATATATAATATATACACCCAACAAAAAAAAAAATTGTATTTCAATCAAAATTTTGTTTGATGGCAATCTTTCATGAAATAAAATTTGTTTTTACCATTTCATTTGTAGTACGAGAGATGAAAGCCCAACAACACAAAAGGCCCACCACAATATATATATATATATATATATATGATTTAAAATTTAAAATTAGATGAGACACGTGCCGCAAAATTGAGAATTCAAGTGAAATCTAATTGGATTTTCTCTTAGTTTTGGCTTTTAATATATATGTAGATATTATTATTATTATTTAGTGTGGAGAGCTATTATAATGTAAGAGGATGGAATATCAAATTACTCTACTCCCAAAATAACTAAAATTTATTCCTTAATGAGGTCACAACTCATTTTCCTAAAAATTAATTAGCACACTATCATCATACCAAAATCTGGTAGATCTTCAAGCCGTGTGCATGCAAGTGGTATTTCTTATCCTCTTTGTTCGATCTTGTTTGATAGATTCCAAATAATCAAAACTATGATGGTCTATGATTTAAGATCAAAGAATGCTAGACTTACTGTTTTAGTTCGAATGCACATAGGTTGATTGAATGACATGTCATTTTTATGTTTTTTCTAGACATGTTGGTGGAATGGGTGACATGAAATGATGGTGATCGCTACCGTACTATAAAAGATTGATCCCCCCTAGTATCTTAGAACATAATTAATAGACCAACTCTTATCATATAATTTTCATTTTTTATAATGTAATTAAGATCCCAAGCCCTGTATACAGCGAAAAAAAAAAATCAATAAAATGAAAATTCTTTTATTGTATGATTTTCTTATTCTTTCATAATTTAATTAAGTGGTGACTCTAAAATTATAACTCTTGATTTAGGAGTTACAATGTTCGTGGTCAGGTCAACATTTTGAGAAATAATTAAACATAATATCACTTATTTAGATAGGCTTGGTCCAATAAACCAACAATGGATCAAGGTAGAACCTTGTAATTCAACTTGTACTTTTTGGTATTTTTAACGGAGACATCCATGGTTAAAATTCCCCATCAACCATCAATATTAAGATATAAATTTCATTAAGTAGATATGTTAATTTATGTTGAGAAAGGGGGGAAAATAACAAACAAGACTCTTTTGTTGGGCATTCTTCATTTTTTTTTTTCTTTCAAATATTGATTTATTTCAATTTTTTAAAAATAAATTAACAAACCAGTTTAAGTAAATATATTTAAACAAAAGAGGAAGTTGTTAGGACATTAGTGTTGGTATATTTCATTTCAATTTTTCATGTATTTTTCTTATTAATATTTCCATTATAATGTGCAAAAACTGTGGGCTACATTGTATTGGTCTGAGAGGTCAGTGCTAAAGTTGGTACTGTAATGTGAAAAATCTCAGTTGAGTGAGATTGTAAGTGTCAAGCAAAATGACAGGCGAATTCCATTTTTCTGAAAAATAGTTGAACTAGTAATCTTGCCTCTCTATCGGTCGAGCGAGATTGACAAAATATGAGAAATCTTTTGTTATTTTTCTCTAATATACTTATCCAATCAAGCGCTCTCATTTACCATTCTAACCCACGAGATTCATCATGCAATTCCCATATTGAAGAGCTGGAGAGTAACCTTTTACCTTAGAGCAAAAATTCATTTATTCTCTCTACCTTCTCCCTCTCTAATTTCCAAATCCTTTGAGAGGATATTAAAACCTTACACTCACTAAATCCTTAAACGTTCATTGTTGCTGTTTGGTATTGAGAATAATTGGAGCAATCCTAATATCTCCAATAGGTCTTGGAGTGGCCAAGGAGACCTGGTCTTGCGATGACTGGTGGCTCAATTGTGATACTGATGACTAGTAAGGAAAAAAATATTTGTGGAATCAGTTGCGAGCAAGGGTGGAGAGCTCGAATACACGAATGTCATTTACTAGCTTTGTAAACGAGGTGTATTGAAACCATGGTTGTCAAAATCGCGATCTAGATTTTAAAAATTGCATGATTTTACGATCCCACCTCACCAAAAAGTTTAAAATCATAGTAGGATTGCAAAAATGGTAGGATCGTATGTAGAATCGTGTAGAATCGTATAGGATCGTAGGATCGTATGGGATCCTACCGATCCTACCATTTGGCTTGATTTTTTTTTTTTTTTTTTTTTTGAAACCAATTCACTAACAAGAATAGTTTCAATCAAGGTTGTCAAAATTGGGATCTTACATAGGATCGTGGGAGGTAGGTAGGATTGTGGATCGTAGGATCAGATCGTGGATCGTAAGATCCTACCTATTTTCAGATTTTAAGCAAAAACCTATTGATTGTGACTTTTTATGTTATATAATCACTTAAAATATGAATCCATCCATTAAAAATAAAAATTGCATCATAAAATGTAATTTACACGCACTACATCGTTCTTATGTCATTCTAACGAAACAAAATATATTTAACTTTTGACATAATGTATCTAAAAAATTAATACATGTTTAATTAGCAACTAAGTACCAAAATATTATCTACACATATGGAAAATGTTTTCCAAATTCTAAGTTCCAAATCCAAAATAAGTTAGGCTAGTTAGCATATAAAAACTAGCTAACTACAAATTTACAATAGGTAATCCAAAAGAAAATTCTCAATCTAAGGTAAACTAGCTAATTACAAATATGAAATCCAAAAGAGAATTCTTATTCTAAGGTTTTTCTAATTTAATCACTATCATTGTCATCTATATCCTTCCTAGTATCAACATCCATGGCGTAATTATCGAAATCCCTAACTCTCTCAAACCCAAGTGGGGGCCCCATCACTATCATCATCATTAGAACCATCATATTATATTAGGTTTTTTTTTTTTTTTTTTTGAGCTACAGATTTTCACAGCTTCAAGGCTAAATAGACCAATGTTTGGCAAATGCCTCAGGTAATTTTTTTTGTTTTTGTTTTTTGGTGTTTATTTTGAGGTATTTAGTTTGATTGCTTTTGAAACTAAATAGCTTTGTTTTTGCTTGCTGCGTTAATTTAAGATATAAAAATAACAAGAGAAATAGACAAGGCCTCACTTGCATTTGATGGACCTAAGTTCTTTCCAAGTTATTTTTTGTGTGTGGAGTTGTTTATTTGAGTTGAGAATTGTTATAGATTGAAACAAATGGAGCTGATATTTAAAATTTTCCTTGTGTTTGGAGTTGGTGACTTGAGGGTTGAGTGAGACAATAATAATGACCCACAACAAATGAGGGATGATAAAAACAATGTGTGTGTTGATATCGTATTAACAAAAGGAATCCCAAGTTTAGGTTCCAACCACTTTGCTATAGGCCCTAGAGAGTTTTCTCGAACTTATTGTGTGTTTTTCTCCTCGTAAACACTTTGTGGTGTTTGGGTACTTGTGTTGTTGGTTGTGATTTAATTTACAATTATGTATCCATGCATATGTTAATTGGCTAATCACATTAACAATTGGGCTTAATTTTGTAATTATCTAAAATTAATGTAAGTCGTAAAATTGGGTTTTGAAGTATGTTTTCTTATAAACAAAACACAAAAATAAGACTTTTCCATTTAGTATTTACCTTTTTTCCAAATTATTTTTTATTGGTATTTTTTTTTTTAAAAAAAGGGATATGTCCATTAATTATAAATTTCAAAGTAAGTTTTAAGTAAATTTATATATTTCCCATTTGCTTTTGCCAGTTAGTATCCATTTGGATACACGTCCACGTCCATGTTTTTAGCTCTAGCGCGTTTTTAGTTTTTTTTTTTTAGCCGCAGTTGTTGACCAATTCTCCCATGAATAGTGCACCTGTGCACTATTCATGAGACCCATAAACTTCACTTTTTAGCAACTTTTTCATTAAAAATGGGTTTCACGGCACTATTCACATATTTAAAAATTATTTTGCTACAGTGTTTTTAGTTTCAGCAAAATAAATTCTATCCAAACAGATCCTTATTGAGCTAGTTCCATCCTTCGTTCAACACTACAAAAATGAAGAAATTGCATTAAATTGAATTAAACAATTTTTTATTGAAAATTATAATGATTATCCAGTATATTTTTAAAGAAACAATAATTATCTATAAATCATCATTACTATTTTTTTAAATTAGAAATAAAATTTTATGATTCTCATTTGATCCATATGGCCTCTCCATTGGTCATGCCTAACAACCATATTTTGTGAGTGCAATTTCCATTTAGGTGATAGAAAAAGCAGGCAACTATGATTCTCTTGTGTAGAACCTTTTTTTTTTAAGAGAGTTTTAATTTATGGCGCCTGCTTCTAATGATAGCTCTTTATTATTAGACCAAAACACCAATCGGTTTTTTGCAATTAGTTTTTGGTGTACGTAGCGGGAATTGAATCCCAAATCGCTTATTCAACTATTAGAGACTTTACCAGTTGAGTTAATTGGAACCCATTACTTTATAAAACTTTAATTACAATATAAAACTAGAGGAATATACCATGGGATACATACAATTATAAGACTTACAAATTTATTCAGGATGGAGGGAAGTTTGGACCTAGGGGGACCATGAAGACCATTCACCTTCTTGAATGTTGCTTGAATATATAAACAAATATTTGAAAGTTTGGATTCAAATAATTCATATTTAGTCTCACTAAAATTGAAAACTTGAGATTTCAAACTAAATGTTGTTCTAAAGAATCTAAAAGATTGTTAGGACATATGTGATTCAATGTTAGGTACATATGTCTCTATTTTATGTAATTAGCTAATCCTTTGACAAAACGTACTTTACTTGTAATTTGGTAGATCTAGGATGTGTTTAATACTTCAAGGAACAAGGTTTCAAATTCAAGTGTTAAAGCCATGCAAGTCTGTCTAAGAATCAAGTGAAGAATTGTTGTTTATTAAAACTCGACAGCTAGTATCTATCGAGATTTAAAAGCTGCTGAAGTTCGTGGCTCGGTAATTAGCTCGATAGATGGCCATCTATCGAGGTTTATGAAACTCAGTTTTTCAGAACTGTTTTTTATCCAACCTGTGAGTGTATATTTTGGTTTTCTTTTCTCACAACCCTAAACATATATAAGGATTATTTTAAGGGTCGTAAAAAGTTATACATAGTTGCACAAGAGCACAATTCCATAAGTGTGAAGATAAGTGTGACCAGAACTCTAGTTTTTCCCTAGTTCTTCTTTCTCTTGAAAAAGCTGTTGTGTTTGTACATCATAGGGTTTTGTGACCAAGGAGCTTCGTAATCTTCATCGTGTGATGAACTGAAGAACTTCCCATCCAACATTCTTCTTAAGTTGGTGATCAAGTTGCATACTGGGATCCGCGTAATTGATTAGTTACGTACTGGGAGACATGCATTGAAAAGAAGAAATTGTCACTACAGAACAAGTCTAATTGGGTATTGGGGCAAGAGTTCAACTGTAGGTTGGTATAAGGTACTAGATTCCTTTACTTTTAATTTCTTGTTTTGATAATAGTATATTCTTAAGAGTTGTGACTTTAAAATCACCCGATGGGGTTTTTGCCGTATAAGTTTTTCCCATTCGTAAACAAATCGCTGTGTCAATTTATTTTATGCTACATACTTTAGTTAATTGGTGATTTGTTTATGCTACCACGCGCTTTGTATGTTAATTTGATTAATTAATAAACTTGACTAATTAATCAATTAATTCATCACAAGGGGTCAATACATTCTTGACCTATCAAAGATAAAATGGTCCTTTTAGTCATATCTCTCAGTAGCTAATGTCTCACTTGACGGCCATGTATGCGAGTCCAATATCAGAGGGCTTGCTTTGCTAATAGAGGAGAACTTCATTGTGTAAAATCCAAAATTTCAAATTTTCATGGTGTAAATTTTAAAATACTCCAAAATTCAGTAGTGCACTTTGTAATTTACCCCAAACAAGCATGTAAGGCAGTTGGAGGGCTGCTTTTGTTAACTTTTCAAATTTCATGGTGTAAAATCCAAATAATCCCAACTTTAGAGGTGTACTTCACAATTTTCTAAAAGAAAAATGCTAAAGATACTATAAATTTTATCGGCAAAAATGGCCAAATATCATTTTTGGCTGAAATAATTTGTGTTCTACCACTATTTGAGATATAATTAGAGATCTATCACATTTTAAAAACTCGAGTTCCATAAAAATTGCCATGATGGCACCTGCTAACCTAGATTATTTTAATTAAAAAATGCCATGTGGAACTCGAGGTTATGAAACTTGAGTTGTTTGTAATGTATTTCTTGAGTTTATAAAACTCGAATACCATAAAACTAAGGTCCATATTTCTAAATGGCAGTAAATTTATGGCACGTCCCTCATTTCTAAAAGAAAAATGCTAAAGATACTATAAATTTTATCGGCAAAAATGGCCAAATATCATTTTTGGCTGAAATAATTTGTGTTCTACCACTATTTGAGATATAATTAGAGATCTATCACATTTTAAAAACTCGAGTTCCATAAAAATTGCCATGATGGCACCTGCTAACCTAGATTATTTTAATTAAAAAATGCCATGTGGAACTCGAGGTTATGAAACTTGAGTTGTTTGTAATGTATTTCTTGAGTTTATAAAACTCGAATACCATAAAACTAAGGTCCATATTTCTAAATGGCAGTAAATTTATGGCACGTCCCTCTTTCAGCTTTTCTTCTTTCACTTCAATGTGTCCCACACACGCATAAGCATAAGACCACATTTCATTAAGAGATGTCTGATGTGATTAACTTTCACACCTCTTTCCAACTACCTTGTACCATAGGCCTTGTCTTTCTCACCTTTAGTACATATTCCCGCTCACTATCAGCCAAAAATCCATTCAACTATACTTCTACAACAACGAAGAAAGTGATCATTGTGGCTAGCATGATCTTTCCGTTGAAAGCATAGCTTGCGTTGGCCTCCAAAAGAGACAAAAAGAGCTAGAGTGATGGTTCTAGAGAGAGAGTGAGAGAGAAAGTGTGCGTGTTAGTGAGTCGGTGAGTGTTTGATGAAAGTGTATGAATGGAACTCAATTTTAAAGAAAGCCAGTTCCATCCTTCACAGAGCTCTAGTTTTTACCACTCAAGTTCCAATGGCATTTATATTTTTTTAATTCCAGGCTAGCTTGTGCCATCGTGTCATTTTTTTTGGAACTCAACCGTTTTGAACTTGAGTTTCAAAACAATGGTAGATTACTAATTATTTCTTAAACAATGGTAAAATGCAAATTATTTTGGCCAAAGCTGGTATTTTGGCCATTTTTTCCAAGTTTTACCAAATAAAACTAACAAACTGATATGACAACAAATATGACAGGTAGGTTTCAACTACCTTTTTATTATTAGAGAGTTTCAATTGCCTAATAAATGAATGTATAAATTTTTTTCTTTTAATGTTTTGTGACAAATCAATTTGTAACTATGTAATAAAATTGTTGTATCTCTAGCATCACTTTTTTTTAAATCATAAGTAGATAATAAAAAATCTACTTAAAAAAAAATTCTTTGGTGAATAATTCCTCTTTAACGAGAAAGAAGAAAGGAAGAAACAAATACAAAAGAGATTTGGGCCATTCATATCTTAAATTGAACCAGCAAGGATCAATCTAGGAGGTCCGAGATATTTAAAAGCATGTGATTTGTATATGTAGTTTTGTTTTGTTTTGTTTTTTTATAACTATTAATTTATTTTTTATAAACATAGTTTAAAAATTTTTTTTTTTTGGAAAGTGGAATATTCATTCAATTAAAGAGATTAAAGATCATGATACAAAGCTTCCATTGCTGGTGGGGGAGCGTCCTCCATCCAATACAAATCCTCATCTAACGTATTCCTAGCATATTGGGCCAGAGCATGTGCTACTCTATTCCCACCCCTCCTAATACAGCAAACACTAGACCACTATGATCTCCAAATCAAATGACGAATATCATCCACAACATTGCCAAATAGTGAAGTGTTTTCCATTGAAGAAGAGACAGCATGAATAACATTGATGTTGTCACTGTCAATTATCATCCTTGAAAATCTAGCATCCACAGCAAATTCTATGGCTCTTCGGCATGCAAGCAATTCAGCTTCATCACTTGTGCTCGCCTTTGGTCCACTAGCAGTCATAGTAGCCATAACCTCTCCCTTTTCATTTCGAATTATTGCACCATATCCAGATCTACCTAAATCCAAGAATAGTGCTGCATCAAAATTTAGTTTATACTCCTCTGATGGTGGTGGTTGCCATACATCTCCGCTTGGTTGCTACCTCATCTGAACATTCAGCTGGGTTTGGGCACATTTGAAGTCTTCAACATACTCCTCTGCTCTTTTATTCAAGCTATTTGGAGTCTTCAATTTTCGTCCATGCAGCAAGCTATTTCGTTGATTCCATATTAGCCACGCTTGGGTCCAGAACAATTCCAACTCTTCTAAGGCTAGGCGCTCCATAAGCTCCTCCATCAGGTGCATCATATCGGTCTATCCATGCTTAGCCTAAATGTCTTGAGTTGCTGCACAATCCCAAAATGCATGAATGGTGGACTCCGTTTCCCTAGTACAAATCGAGCATTTTTCTTCATTAATCATCCTTCTTTTGGTTAGATTCGCTATTGTTGGTAAAATTTCATGGAAAGCTCTCCATCCAAATACTTTGATTTTGTTTGGAAGCTGAAACTTCCATATTGCAGCCCATATATTTCTTCCAGCACAACCCCTAGATGTTCCAACCCAATTCCCATAAGTTAAGAGCTTCCTAGCAACATGGTAAGCGGATTTGACAGTAAATAAACCCCTTGAATTATGCAACCAAAATATAGTATCACAAACATTTCTTCGGCTCAAAGGAATTTGGCATATTGCTTCAGCTTCTTCCCTGTGAAATATAGCCATAATGTCCTTATATCTCCATAAATTTAGCTATGGATTGATGAGGTCTAACACCATCAGTTCATCCCAATTTTCTTGAATCAGATTTAGGACTTTGTTTGTTGGGATTTTAGGAATCCACCGATCCTTCAAAGCATTGATTGAATTTCCAATACCAACCCGCCAACATTGACCGAATTGAAGGATAGTTTTTCAGTTTTCAGCTTAAAAGTACTACAACTTAAAAATTAAATATCCTTCAATTCTAAAAACTGAAAAACTAAAAATATTGTAGCAAAATAATTTTTAAATATGTGAATAGTGCAATGAGACCCATTTTTAATGAAAAAGTTGCAAAAAAATGAAGTTTATGAGTCTCGTAAATAGTGCACTTGTGCACTATTTATGGGAGAAAAGTCCACAACCGTAGCTGAAAAAAAAAAAAAAAAAGAAGAAGAAGAAGAAGAAGAAGGAAACGTGAATTGTGAAACGCAAACGCGCAATAATGTGGATCCAAACGGGCTAATTGTCGTAACTCGTAATGCTTCAAGAGCAATGGTACTGTGCAACAATAATTCAAAGGGTTCAATAACAACAGTTAATGATAAGGAATTAGTGGGAGATAAATAAAGTGGTAATGATGCTTAGGAAGATGTAAAACTAAAATCTCACTGAAATTCTTTTCTTATTTCCTTCATGGCGAACACTACCACCTCTCTCCCTCTATTTGAGAAAATCCCTCGTAAAAATACTATACAGAGAGGGTTTGATATCATTATCTTCTTTCTTCTTCTTTTACTCCTTGTTTATCGTCTCTACTTTCTCAACCATTATGGTTTCAATTGGATCCTAGCCTTCCTATGCGAGTCATGGTTCACTTTCACTTGGGTTCTTGTCATCAGCACCAAATGGACTCTTGTGGACTACAGCACCTATCCAGACCGCCTCTTGCAAAGGTAACAAATATCATCCTGTCAACAATTCTCTAATCTTCAATCATGCTATGATTTTAATGATTACACTATCATTTTGCATTGCTTTTCCTTCATCATGGTGAAATCTCTGATGTGTCATTTTTGCTATGAATTTTACTTGGTGTGAAGCATATATGAATGATTTTTTATGTTGCTCCGAACTTTTAATTTGTGATTTTTTCATGTAAGGGTACCCGAAGTTGAACTTCCCTCAGTGGACATGTTTGTCACAACCGCAGACCCAGTGCTGGAACCACCTATCATCATCGTGAACACTGTGCTCTCTTTGTTGGCAGTTGATTACCCTTCTCACAAGCTAGCTTGCTATGTATCTGATGATGGCTGTTCTCCTCTCACCTATTACTCTCTTGTTGAGGCCTCAAAGTTTGCCAAGCTTTGGGTTCCATTTTGTAACTAGTACAATGTTCAAGTGAGAGCTCCTTTTAGATACTTTTTAGGTGATGATTCCACAACGGACAGTGGCAGTGATACTTCAAGTAACTTTCAACAAGAGTGGAAACGGATGAAGGTAATTTAAAGGTGTTAGCAGATTTGGATCTGAAGATTATTATCTAAAATCAAAAAGGTTGGAATATCTTAGAGAGCATATGTTGTCAATGGTATCTTAATACAATAAATCTAAGGACAACATTTTCTACAATTATTGTGGTGAAATAGTGAATCGAGATGTGGAGGGAATTAGTTTTGTCTCTAATACAAGGGACAACAGATACGAAATGTCTTATCTTCTTGTTTGTTAACTTGTTTGTCTTTCATGTTTTGTAGGTTGAGTATGAACAACTTAGTGCAAAAATCGAGGATGCCGTCCAAAACCAAAACATCGTGCCATATGATTTGACAGTTTTCGATCTCCGAAATAGACATAAAAAATCATCCAACCGTACTCAAGGTACTCTTTTATAGTGTCGGCAATTAGGCTTTTGTCTAGTGTGTGCATGCATATAACATGAAGAAAAATTATAATATCCTCCAGTTATTTGTACACCGTTTCATTAAAAAAAATTCCTTATTTTAAAATATTGATTTAAAAAAAATTTTAAATAAAAATTAACTACTAATTTAGTAATTTTAAACAGGTGTAAATTTTTTAGTAGAATGGTAGATAAGTGACATAGTTCACCGTGAAGACGGTATAATTTCTTCGGCATTAGGCAGTATTCCAGATCAACATGCTATCATTTTAGGACACGCGTCATCTTTAGTGTAAAAGATGGAAAATGCTAGAAATACTAATGTTTTTACAAATGGTTGATGTAGTGAGTAGTTATTAATAAATGAAAAAAGTAATATTAGTAATGAGTTTATATGAGAACCAATAAGAATTAGTCACAACAACAATTTATAAAAATGTTGTAAAATAGTTTGTGATTGTAATATTATTTTTAAAATAATAAAAAAATGTTAAAACCACAAACTATTTTACAATTTTTTTTACAAAGTGCCGATGTAGTGTGTGGTTATTCTTTTTTTTTTGATAGATCTAGAGTGGTTATTTTTAGTTAGTGTTAAATAAATTTGTTTTATTGATATTTAGATATAAAACACCACTTAAATTTATCATCTTAGGCAACTCTATTGAGCCAGCAACTCTATTGAGCTAGCCTTAAGATTTATACACACTATAGGAGTGTAGTTTGCAGACTTTAGGAGTGTAGTTTACAATTTATCCTAAAAGTTTTAATGACTTTAGCATTTTCCAAAATTTAATGATAATAATTGGCTTAAAGAAAAGAAAGAAAAAAGTGTTAGTCTACTATTTTTCTCACCTCCAAAAGGGTCGACGAGATATTAGACTAATAAAAACTCAACTCAATTGAAAACCATAAGCACCTTATGGAAAAAAAAAATTGTTGGCTTTAAATTTCGTCAATCAATATTATATATGGTAGATTGTCAATATTAGTCACCTGATCTTTTACATGGTCACAAACTATACAATTTCTATCTCTTTCTTAACACCATCAAAAGTTATAATAATGCATCATCTTATCTAATTAAGGTAAAGTAAACATCTTTTCTTAAGAAATAATAAATTTTTATTTCTTTTTATTAAACATTTGAATCAAGATATTTGATTCCCTATATAAATTAAATTTAGTTTGCATAGTATTAACTTATCAAATTAAACTTTGTTTAGTTAGTGTTAAATAAATTTATTTTATTGATATTTAAATATAAAACACCACTTAAATTTATCATCTTAGGCCCTAACTTTATCGAGTCAACCCTAAGATGTATATACACACACACTATGTATATGTATATATACCCTTAAACAAAAATCCATGGTTAACACTGAATGAAAGTGCACAAACTCAAAGTGAATTCAAATTTACGTTAAGAATCACTAATGAAGAAACACTCTTAATCTCTCAAACAAATCTCTCTTAATCTTACAATCACTATATGAATCAAAATAAGAAGAAAAACAGAGCCAACGAAATGGTAGAGAGAGAACTCAGATATTATTCATCTCAAAAGAATTCAATACAGTAAATCAATATATAAGTGAATATATATATATATATATATAGTTACATCAGAGAGGAAAGGAAGGTGATGCCCAACGAAGTCTGGTATAACAAACTTGTAATGGCTTCGCACGTACTATAACAAACCTTTACACGTGCGTGGCTTCCTCAGGTCTTCAATGATTCTTACAGGGTAAAACGACACTGTTGGGTTTTAATGAGAGATGGCACCATTTCACTTTAGGCGTATTTTATATCTCATCATTTTACTGCATGACATCGTTTTGGAAGATGAACTAGCCGTTGGAATAATTGCATCTCCTCCTTCAGTGTTTGATTCTAAGCTTGCACTGTCATCCCCCCTCAAACGAGTGGGGAACTTCCACATGAGTTTGGAAGTAAGCCAATTGAACCTGGGAGATGAAAGACCCTTAGTAAACAGATCAGCAAGCTGATCATGAGTGGAAATGAACTTAACCAGCAAGTCACGCCTGAGAACCTTTTCTCTAACAAAATGAAAATCAACCTCAATATGTTTTGTGCGAGCATGAAATACAGAAACTTTAAAATTCTAATAAATAAATAAAAAACCCCAAATCAGAAACCCGTTCAAAAAAAAAAAAAACAAGAAATTACCCAATAAAAATAAACAAGAAACACATATCCTTATACAGCTACAATATACAAATTTATGCAAGTTCATAATCTAGACTCACTCAAGCACTTTATCAAACACGTTATGAGCAATACTTTGAAATTTTAAATTTAAGTAAAAAAAGCAATCAGATCCAAAACCCACCCACAAATAACATGTTATTACCCCATAATATCACAATTAATAAGAAATTACCCAATAAAACCACAATTTTAAGAACATGGTTATTTGACCTAACTCAAAAGAAACCCATGAAACAGAAATTAAACAGAGTTTACCTTTGTGAGAGAATGCTAGGCGTGAGAGAGAAGAGTAAAAGATAGTCCAAGAGTGAAGAAGTTGTGAGAGAGAGAGAGGCAGCGTGAGCTGAGAAAGCTGAGAGAAATTTGTGGGTTAGGGTTACAGAGCTGAGAAAGCTTGAGAGAAATTTGTGGGTTACGGAATTTTTTTTTTACGTTAGAAAACATTGTAGTTTTGTTAATGTAATAAGGGTAAATTAGGTAATTTACTTGGTTAATAATTTATGCACTCTACTCTCTCTCCAAATCTCTCCAATTTGAGGGAATTAAAAATGGGGGCCTAGAGGGAGTTGAAACCCCTCCAAACCCCTCCAAACCCCTCCAAACCCCTCTCCCAATTGGCATTCCCATGATTGGGGTCTGAGCTACTACTCTTATTCCTGACACTACTTCAATTTCGGCTCCTCCTTGTCCTATATCTCCACTTCCAAATCCCAAGGTTAGAGGGACATCCAAGCTCCAAACCTCTCCCTACGTTTGCGATTTTGCCTTGGATGGTGTCCCTCTATCCTCCTTGGAAGGAGCCAGACCTTGGGCAAATTAGCATAGTGGCAAGGTGGTTGATGCAGTGGGCAGGGCTCTTCTCCTTCTAGCAGACATGGAGCAATGGGAAATTATGGAGCTCCTTGCCCTAAAGAGGGACGTGGTCCTGGTAAGTTTTGATCTTATTTTATTTTCTCTTTGAAGAAACACTCTTAATCTCTCAAACAAACCTCTCTTAATCTCACAATCACTCTATGAATCAAAATAGGAAGAAAAACAGAGCTAACGAAATGGTAGAGAGAGAACTCAGATATTCTTTATTTCAAAGGAATACAATACAAAAATCAATATGTAAATGAATAGATATATATATAGTTACATCAGAGAGGAAAGGAAGGTGATGCCCAACGAAGTCTAGTATAACAGACTTGTAACTGCTTTGCACGTTCTGTAACAACTCTTTACACGTGCGTGGCTTTCCTCAGGTCTTCAATGATTCTTTCAGACTAAAACGACACCGTTTGGTTTTAATGAGAGACGGCACCGTGTCACTTCAAGCGTATTTTATATCTCATAACTTTACTACACGACATCGTTTTGGAAGGTGAACTAGCCGTTGGAATCAATTCATCTCCTCCTTCAGTGTTTGATTCTAAGCTTGCACTGTCATCCCCCCTCAAACGAATGGGGAACTTCCACATGAGTTTGGAAGTAAGCCAATTGAACCTGGGAGAGGAAAGACCCTTAGTAAACAGATCAGCAAGCTGATCATCAGTGGAAATGAACTTAACCAGCAAGTCACGCCTGAGAACCTTTTCTCTAACAAAATGAAAATCAACCTCAATATGTTTTGTGCGAGCATGAAATACAGGATTAGAGGCAATGGCCAATGCACTGACATTGTCACACCAAAGAAGAGGAGGTTGAGGAAGAATAATGCCAAAATCTCTGAGAAGCATTCGAAGCCAATACAACTCAGCTGCAGTAGAGGCCAAAGCACGATACTCAGCTTCTGTTGAAGAACGAGACACAGTGCATTGCTTTTTAGCAGACCAAGTGACTGGGGAATTACCAAGAAACACCACCATGCCAGTGATAGAATGTCTGTCCACTGGATCCCCAGCCCAATCTGCATCACTGTAAGCAGATAAGGAGATGGGGCCTGGAGTAAAAGCAATCCCAAAGTGAAGAGACCCTTGAAGATACCTCAAGATCCGTTTAGCAGCTTGAAGGTGATTTTGAGTGGGAGTGCTCATACGTTGACAAGCTTGCTGAATAGCAAAGGATAAATGTGGTCTGGTGAAGGTGAGATACTGTAAAGCCCCAACAAGGCTCCTATAGGATGTAGGGTCAGGCAAAAGAGGGCCATCATTAGGAAGAAGGTGAAGGTTAGGAGAGCATGGTGTCTTACAAGGTTTGCAATCAGTCATATTAAACTTCTTAAGAAGATCAGTGGCATACTTGGACTGATGCACAAATAAACCAGTAGGAGTATAATCAATCTGCAACCCAAGAAAGTAGTGAAGCAAGCCAAGATCCTTGAGGTCAAACTCCTTACTCAACAAGTTGATAATAGTAGAGACAAAAGAAGAGTTATTCCCAGTGATGATAATATCATCTACATAGAGCAACAAGTACACAATGAAGGACTGATGCCTCAAGATGAACAAATTAGCATCAGCAGCTGAAGCACAGAAACCCACATGAAGCAGCTGAGATGTAAATTTGTCAAACCATGCCCGAGGAGCTTGCTTTAGACCATAAAGAGCTTTATGGAGGAGGCACACATGTGTAGGAAAAGCAGAATCAATATAGCCTTGAGGTTAAGCCATGAAGACCTCTTCCTTAAGAAAACCATGCCAAAAGCATTTGAGACATCTAACTGCTTCAATTCCCAACCATGGTGCACAACCAAGGCAATAAGAAGTCTAACTGTGGCAGGTTTAACAACTGGACTAAAAGTTTCATCATAATCCAATCCATATTGTTGGAGATAACCCCTAGCCACTAATCTGGCTTTATATCTGGCAACTGACCCATCACTATGCCTTTTAAGCTTATAAACCCATTTGCAGGTCACAACATTTTTCTGGGGAGGAAGAGGAACCAATGACCAAGTGTTTTGCTTCTGTAAAGAACTGAATTCAGCATCCATTGCAGCCACCCATTGAGGATGCTTGGAAGCAATGGCAAAGGAAGGAGGTTCAGCAATAGTATAGTCACATTGGACCTGCATAACTTTAGGCTTATATATTCCATGCTTAGACCTTGTGACCATAGGATGAGCATTTGTAGTGGATGGACCAAGGGCTGTAGGAACAGGATTGACAGGTGACACAGTAGGTAGGATAGGTTCTGGGATCACAAGCAATGATGTAGAGATTGAAGAAGGAGTTTCAATGGGAGCAGGAACAACAGGAATGGAAGAAGAAGGAGAAAGTAATGAGGGAAGCAAAGAAGAAACCAAGTCAGAGGCATATGAAGAAGAAGAAGCAGGAGTAGCAGTAGATTGAATAGAGGCAGAAGGAACAGGATGAGACAACCAATCAGACAATGAAGTTGAGAAAGGGATATTGGGATTGGTAAGAGTAGGATTAGCAGCAAAGGGAAAAAGAGATTCATTAAACAAAACATGACAAGCTATATAGATTCTGTTAGTGGAGGGATCAAGACATATGTACCCTTTTGACATAGAAGGATAACCAAGAAAGATGCATGGAGCAGACCTAGGTTGTAGCTTGTTTTTATTATAGGGTCTAAGGAAAGGGTAGCAAGCACACCCAAATGATTTAAGAGCATGAACAGATGGGAGTTTAAAAAATAATTTCTCCCAAGGAGATTGGAATCTTAACACTGATGAAGGAAGCCTATTAATAAGAAAGATTGCAGCAGTAAAAGCATATGACCAGAAATTAATAGGCAGATGTGATTGATAAAGAAGACTAAGACCTGTTTCTACAACATGTCTATGCTTTCTTTCTGACACTCCATTTTGTTCAGGAGTATGAGGACATAAAGTTTGGTGGAGAATGCCATGAGTAGAACAATATGATTTAAACTCAGCATTACTATATTCAGAACCATTATCAGTTCTTAAAATTTTGAGTGTAGAATTATGTTGAGTTTCAACCATGGACTTGAAATGTTTAAACACAGGAAGAACCTCATTTTTAGATTTAAGAAGAAACATCCAAGTGAAACGAGTGTAATCATCAACAAAAAAAACATAGTAATTAAAGCCAAGTAAGGAAGTCATGGGAGAGGGACCCCAAACATCACTATGCATAAGTTCAAGAAATGAAGTGGAAACAATTGAAGCTTTATTTAAGTGAAGTCTGTGCATTTTAGCACTTATACAGGATTCACAGGAAGAACAAGCTTCAGCAATCATTGACAAAGTAAGAGATGAAAAAACAGGTTTAAGAACAGAATACAAAATTCTAGAATGAGGGTGACCAAGTCTGTGATGCCAGAGCAGAATCTGGTGTGGTTTGACAGATACAAAGGCAGAAGACTTGAAATGATTCAATGAAGAGGAAAAGTCAGAGATGGATGGAATGGGATAGACCCCATCTTTACTCAACCCTGCATAGAGGATCTTCCCCGTTTGCAAATCCTGAATTAAGAACTTGTTGGCATCAAAATAACAAAAAACATTATTTTGGAGACACAGTTTATGGACAAACAGAAGTTAGAAGCAAGGTCAGGCACTCTTAGAATATTATCAAGCCTAAAATTATGTGTCAATGTTTGAAGCTTACCATTACCAATGTGAGTGACTGGAAGCTCCTGACCATTTCCCACAGTAACAGCTTCATTGCCTTGAATAGGTTGCTGATGGATAGAGAGCTGTGACAGATTAGGAGTCACATGATCTGAGCAGCCTGTGTCAGTAAGCCAAGAATTTGAAGCCTGGACTTGAGCAGCATTGGCCACCATTGAGGCAAGCTTAGCAGGAGGATGTCTTCCTTGGTATGCAAAGTCCATACGATGGTAGCAATCAAGGGCTGAATGACCATTCTTTCCACATATTTGACAAGTAGGCCTACTGGATTGCCCTTGAATTTGACCTTGATTCTGAGGAATCTTAGATTGATTAAAAGACTGAAATTGAGATGGGAAACCTTGGTTACCAGGACTAAAATTCTGAAACTGAGAACCAGAACCAGAACCACCAAAATTGGAGTAATTTCCTCCACCAAAATGAGAACTCATTCCACCAGAGTGAGGGCCATGTCCACGAGCACCTCTGCCTCTCTGGTTGTAATTTCTTCCTCCTAAGTTCTCAAAGTTTTGAGTTTAGAGTTATGTTGAGTTTCAACCATGAACTTGAAATGTTTAAACATAGGCAGAACCTCATTTTTAGATTTAAGAAGAAACATCCAAGTGAAACGAGTGTAATCATCAACAAAAAGTACATAGTAATTAAAGCCAAGTAAGGAAGTCATGGGAGAGGGACCCCAAACATCACTATGCATAAGTTCAAGAAATGAAGTGGAAACAATTGAAGCTTTATTTAAGTGAAGTCTGTGCATTTTAGCACTTATACAGGATTCACAGGAGGAACAAGCCTCACCAATCATTGACAAAGTAAGAGATGAAAATACAGGTTTAAGAACAGAATACAAAATTCTAGAATGAGGGTGACCAAGTCTGTGATGCCAGAGCAGAATCTGGTGTGGTTTGACAGATACAAAGGCAGAAGACTTGAAATGGTTCAATGAAGAGGAAAAGTCAGAGATGGATGGAATGGGATAGACCCCATCTTTACTCAACCCTGCATAGAGGATCTTCCCTGTGGGCAAATCCTAAATTAAGAACTTGTTGGCATCAAAATAACAAAAAACATTATTTTGGAGACACAGTTTATAGACAGATAGAAGGTTAGAAGCAAGGTCAGGCACTCTTAGAATATTATCAAGCCTAAAATTATGAGTCAATGTTTGAAGTTTACCATTACCAATGTGAGTGACTGGAAGCTCCTGACCATTTCCAACAGTGACAGTGTCATTGCCTTGAATAGGTTGCTGATGGATAGAGAGCTGTGACAGATTAGGAGTCACATGATCTGAGCAGCCTGTGTCAGTAAGCCAAGAATTGGAAGCCTAGACTTGAGCAGCATTGGCCACCATTGAAGCAAGCTTAGCAGGAGCATGTCTTCCTTGGTATGCAAAGTCCATACGATGGTAGCAATCAAGAGCTGAATGACCATTCTTTCCACATATTTGACATGTAGGCCTACTGGATTGACCTTGAATTTGACCTTGATTCTGAGAAATCTTAGATTGATTAAAGGACTGAAATTGAGATGGAAAACCTTGATTACCAGGACTAAAACTCTGAAATTGAGAACCAGAACCAGAACCACCAAAATTGGAGTAATTTCCTCCACCAAAATGAGAATTCATTCCACCAGAGTAAGGGCCATGTCCACGAGCACCTCTGCCTCTCTGGTTGTAATTTCTTCCTCCTCTTCCCCTAGGAAATCCTTGTGAGTGAAAGTTGGCAGCCATAGCCATAGAAACTTGATCAACACCATTAGATCTTTTCTTAATAATTCTCTCTTCAACATTAAGTAATGCATTCAATTCTTCCACAGACAGCACATCACTCCTAGTTCTAATAGCAGAGCTAAAAGAATCATAGTTAGATGGAAGACCATCCAGAACAATATGGAGAAGCTCTTCATCATCCACAAACACAGACACAGCAGCCAATCTATCACGAGCTTGCTTAATTTTCTGAAAATAACTATCAATAGATTCATTTCCTTTCTTAGTAGCATTCAATTCATTATGGAGACTCATAACATGAGACCTCGAAATTGATGCAAATCTCTTCTCTAACACTCTCCAAACTCCTCTAGCAGACTTTTGCCCAACTGTGAAAGTAAGAACTGTAGGGGAAAGCGTTGAATTCAAGAATGTGAACATTGCTTGTTCACGATTCTTCCAAGCCATGAATGCTGGATTGATTTTAGTAGTAAAATTTCCAGATGAATCTTTGAGAAATCTATCTGGAGCAGTGATTGAGTTATCAAGAACATCAATCATTGAATAGGTATCAAGAATTACCTCGATTTGATGTTTCCACACCACATAATTTCCATAATCCAGCTTCACAGTCATCATAGATGACATGTTTGATAACAACAGCAACGAAGAGTTCATTGGCAAACCTGAAGAAGCCATAGCAGGCACAGCACTTGAAGAAGACGACGAAGAAGATGAACCAGACTGAGCAGAGGCCATTGATATGGATCAATGCTCTGATACCATGAAGAAACACTCTTAATCTCTCAAACAAATCTCTCTTAATCTTACAATCACTATATGAATCAAAATAGGAAGAAAAACAGAGCCAACGAAATGGTAGAGAGAGAACTCAGATATTATTCATCTCAAAAGAATTCAATACAGTAAATCAATATATAAGTGAATAGATATATATATATATATATAGTTACATCAGAAAGGAAAGGAAGGTGATGCCCAACGAAGTTTGGTATAACAAACTTGTAACGGCTTCGCACGTACTGTAACAAACCTTTACACGTGCGTGGCTTCCTCAGGTCTTCAATGATTCTTACAGGGTAAAACGACACCGTTGGGTTTTAATGAGAGACGGCACTGTTTCACTTTAGGTGTATTTTATATCTCATCATTTTACTGCACGACATCGTTTGGAAGGTGAACTAGCCGTTGGAATAATTGCATCTCCTCCTTCAGTGTTTGATTCTAAGCTTGCACTGTCAACTAGTAAAATAGTAATGAAGCCTAGTATACCATCTAAAAGGCTTAATTTGGTTTTGTTATTGTAGGTTATATGGGAGAACAAAGAAGGTCTTTTAGATGGGTTGCCAGGTTTGGTCTGTCTATCCAGAGAGGAGGCCAAATCATTCACATCATTATAAAGCGGGTGCTATGAACGTTTTAGTAAGATGTTTCTTACGCCAAAGAAATTTCAAAAACTCTTATATGATTTTTATATAACCTAATAGCTTTGATATTTATTTAACTTCCATTTTATTGTTTTTATATTGTGAGTAGACCAGAGTCTGTGGGTTGATGACAAATGCCCCCTACATGCTGAATGTAGACTGCGAAATGTATGCCAATAATCCAAAGATTGTTCTTCATGCAATGTGCCTCCTACTTAGCTCGAATAGTGAAAAAGAAATAGCATTTGTTCAGTTCTCACATACTTTCTATGATGGATTAAAGGATGATCCTTATGGCAATCAATTAGCGGTTATGCTTGAAGTGAGTCAAATTTTCAAATCTTCACAAGCAAGAGTCTTTTTCCTTTTCTCTCCTAACTACAAACAATGTAATTTGTACCATATATAGATTATAGCGTGCTATATATGCACTAATGAAAAGTTTTCACTAATTGGTTTGGTTTGGTATTGCTAGAATATGGCATGCGGATTTTCTGGACTGCAAGGATTCATCTATGGAGGAACAGGATGTTTTCATAGAAGAAAAGTTATATATGGCTTACAGCTAGATTATATAGATTCAGTAAATGGTAAGAAAATAAATTAAAATTTTCATTCACCATTCCTCTACAAACAAGGTAAATAGAAAATTTATTTTTAATAGTTTTATATGAATTAATTTTATTGGTAACACTGGAAATGATAAGCATAAGGTTAGTTATGTAATTTTTTATTCTTTTTTTGGTTTTTAAATATTTTATAGCATCATCAACTGTATATATATTTTAATACATTGGGTTTGGCAGAGGAAATACTAAAAAGTGTTGGGAGTTCAAAGAAGTTGATGAAATCAATTGCTCATGCTTTGAAGGGAAAGACAAATTCACCAGATCATCTTTCAAACTCAATTGACACATCATACCAAGTTGCCAGTTGTGGGTATGAGCATGGTACTAGCTGGGGTAGACAGGTTAGAGAATAAAATTAATGGTACTAACTACTAACTATGAATTATATATTTACATTTTCATTTTATTTTATTTTTATATAAGACATAATATTGAAACCATTGATATCTAAAATTTCCCTTATTTTTAAATTCTAGTTATCACGATTAGAAACACCTGGAATTGGTAGTCCTCATTATATTAATGGATAGTTTTTTTTTTTTTTTTTTTTAAATTTCTCTCTTTCTATTTTATAGTGGAATTAATTGTCAAAAATCTTATAGTTTAGTGCCATTGCCTATTAGTATTTTATATAAAACAGATTTAGAGTCGAATCCTCCACTCTCATTGTTGTAAACATTCAATTTTTTTTTTTTTTTGAAATCTAGTTTGACATGATATTATTCATACTTTTGTTAATTTTTTCTTTGGTTGGGCCACTCTCATCATATTATTATTTTTTTTTCTAGCTGGGTTGGTTATATGGATCCACATCAGAGATATTCTCACTGGGCTAAGGATTCATAGTAAAGGTTGGAAGTCAGCTTTTCTAAGCCCCAACCCACAGGCATTTTTAGGTGTGCACGTTCTGGTGGGCCTGTCGCAATGATCCAACAGAAGAGGTGGGCTACCGGTCTGCTTGAAGTTCTCTTAAGCAAAGACTGTCCCATATTGGCCACCCTTTTTGCAAAGCTCCATTGGAGGCAGTGCTTGGCCTATCTATGGATCTTCACGTGGGCTACGCTCTATCCCAGAGTTATGCTATGCTTTTCTGCCCGCGTATTGTATTATCACAAACTCCATTTCTTGCCCAAGGTACCTTCCCATGCATTTTATCCTTTTTATGTACATTTAAGTAGTTTAATATCTTTTTTTTTTTTTTTTTTTTTTGTTGCTAAACAAGTAGTTTAATATCTTATATCATGCATAACGATCATGTTCATCATGTAGTAATAGAATACATGTGGAATAAGTCCAAATTTGACAAATCATATTGATGCTGTGACAATGAAAATATAAATCACTCATTTTTCATGTCATTAATAGAGGTCAATCAACTTGATACAGTTATTTACATTATTGGAAGCTAAAACTGTGTTCATGCAGGTCCAAGAGCAAGCCTTTTATATAGCAACAGTTGTTTTTGTCATCTACCACCTTTACACTCTATCCGAGTACCTAAGAGTTGGCCTCTCAGTCCGAGCTTGGTGGAACAACCAGAGAATGGCGAGAATAACCACAATGACTGCATGGTTGTTCCGATTTCTAAGTGTCATACTCAAACTCTTAAGAATATCCGAGACAGTCTTTGAAGTTACAAAGAAAGACAAATCCACTTCTAGTAATGGCGCTCATGATGTAGATGCCGGTAGGTTCACCTTTGACGAGTCCCCAATTTTTGTGCCAGGCACAACCATTTTAATGGTGCACTTGACTGCGCTCGTTGTGAGCTTGTTAAATCTACAACCGCCAGCTCATGATGGGCTTGGTTCAGGGCTAGGCGAGGTCTTGTGTAGCGTGTGGTTGGTGCTATGCTTTTGGCCATTTTTGAAAGGACTATTTGGGAAAGGAAAGCATGGAATTCCCTTATCCACTATATGCAAGTCAGCTGCATTAGTGTCATTATTTCTACACTTGTGTAGAATGACTATAATGGGTTGAGACTCTGGTCATGAAATTATTTTGTTTTCTCACAGTGGGTTGAGACTTTGTCCTTGAAATTATAAACTCAAAATGGATTGAAACTTTAATTTAGAAAATCAAACGCTGTACTAAGTTGTTAGTCATTGAAGTAGGTGATTTAGGGTATCTTCCTCCTTGATGAGGAAGGTATTTTTAAGGGTCAGTATGGATTTGTTCAATCCATTGAGCTGGAATAGGGATTAAGTTTTTACCCTTGGTTCATAGGTTCTGAATGGCCCTCCAAAGAATCATGGTAATAATTTTTTCTTATATGTTGGTATCATAAAACTCGATGTCCCATTTGACTTGTTTGTTGTTCATATGTACTCAAATCTAACAACTTGAGGTTAACTACTTGAAAATTTCTTCACAGTTTTACTTTGACGGGATCTGAATGTATATTATGTGCTATCACGCATCATATGCCATCAATTAACTTTGCTACTACTTTCATGTACTTACATGGATCCTGTAACACCAATGCCCTCAAAGTTACCTCACAAAAGTAAGAGCATTGAGTATTATGTAGGAACTTTGATGTTTCATCAAAACCATTATATATGTGAAGTAGCTATTTCAAATTTGAATTTGGTTGCTCTATTTTTTGATTCCCTCCTCTAAACCTTGAGTTCTGTTGGAGTATTTTTGTCTTGTTGCTTGTGCAAGTTTCTATTGGAAATAATGCAAAAAAAAAAAAATGTTTTGTGATTTTGTAAACAACAACAAACATAACAAATATTTTTGATGTGTTAATAAATAAATAAAAATTAAAAATACTCACAGAAGGGATAAAAACAGAATGATGTGTGAATAAATAAAAACAATTAAATATACTCATAAATTGGATGAAATAGAATAATTAATGCAAACCTAACATGGGATTGTGTTTGCGCAATTTCCTTAAGAAATAGTGCGTCCTTAAGATGTTGAAAATTATATTTTAGGAGAAGACATAATGCATAAAAATAAAAAAATAAAAAAACTTTTGTGACTATGTAAACATAAACAACAAATATTAAAAATAATATTTAATGTGTTAATATATTAAAAAAAATTAATAATACTAGCTCACATAATTGATGAAAATAGAATGATGTGTAAATAAATAAGAGCAATTAAGTATACTCATAGACATAGACCAATGAAAACATAATAACTGACGCAAATCTAATCAAAGATAGTGTTTGTCACTATTTCCTTAAGACACATTTCGTCTGTAATAAATTGTGTTTTGAGTCTCTTGTATGGGTGCTTGTTTTCTAATATACAATGGTCACAACACACATAAGAAGCACAATAATCTTCATGCACATTTGGGTGACTATATATATGTACAAAAATGAGAATGCACGAATAATTGAAATGAATTAGGGACACTATTTATACACGCACTTGTACTAGTTTTAGAAGATTGAAAGTTACGTGTTTAGAATTTAGAACCCTACAATAGTTTCCTATCAATTTTAAATAATTAATAATAAATTGGATAGTTATTTTGTCAATATTTAAATACATGGTAATAATGGTTATGAGCATAGAGCATCAAATGCATCAAAAATCAATTGTAAGAGGCAAAGAAAGATAAGCGTACGATGTTGCTAGTGGGTTGGACAAAAGAACCAGAGAAGTGGAAGGGTGATTCGACTATATAAAAGAACACCAATATACAAGTAGATAAATACGACTCACATAATGATGATTCTTATAATGAAGCACAAGTTCTCTAATTTTATACCATTCAAATTTGATATTATTCTAATTACTATCTTAAATTAAATGAATTTCTATCACTAAAATAAAAATAAAAATTTCAATATTTATGATTTATACCATTCATTTCAGTTTTAATTCCCATGTTAGCCATAAATGATAGATACTAGGCATTGTGTGTATATCAACCTGTGTAGGAAGGCTCATACAGCTATATATAGCAGGATTTGGGTAGGGATATATGAATAACAATAATGTTGCTTCAATTACAACCGAATATATTAGTATTTGTGGAAAAAAAATTAATAAAATGGTGTTTCTAAGAGTTCTAAATAATTTTACCTCTTAGACAAAAAAAAAAAAAAAAAAATGCTCTGTGTGAATACAAGGAAGCTATAATATTTTATATTAGTCCCAATATATCGGCTTGAATGCATCAAATTAGATAACGCATTCAAAACCAAATGAACAGAGTCGTATCAAACAAAATAAACAGTGATTATATAAATATCTAGGCGTAATGCGCTTGACTTCTACATGGGTTCTGCATGTCGGTGAGAGTATGTCACATACCGATGATTCTCCTCGATTTCTCTTCCTCCCCTTTTGAACTGTTATTTATTTATTTTAATTTTTTGGTTAATATATCGACTATGTAGTATGTATTCTAGTTGCCACTTGAGATAGATCATCTAGCAGAGGCTGCTTTTGGCGATAATACATACCCACTAGACAAAAAGAAAGACTCCACTTAGAAACAGCCAAAAGCTTGAATTTTTTATATTATTAAAAATCTTGATTACACCAAACTAGACGCGTGTCAAACCATACATGATCTATACATTCTTTGATAGATATGAATTTTAATAATTATGATAGTGAATATATTAATACTAACCACTAATCCGTTCAATGCATTAAAAAAAAATAAAACTTTAGAAAATATTATTCTTTATCTTTTAATTAATTTTAAATATGAATTTTAATAATTTTAATAATTAATAATATACATTCATTATGATTTAATAAAACTATTATCCTATCATTCAAAAAAAAAATATGATGTGACAAGATTTATAGAGAATTTAAATTTAATAAAAAAATATTTTTGTACGTGAAATTATATATTTTATCATATAAAGAAAATATAATGTAACAAGGTTTAAATATAAAATAAAATTTAAACATAAAGATTATATTAAAATAATGATGTATAAAATGGTGAAGTAGCAAAAAGTTACGTTACACGATATGTTTTGCTTTTGCTTTCATATAGCTGCATGCGTTCATTTAAATATTGAAAATAAGTTGGGGAGGACCAACGTTCCCGACTAGATATTTGGAATTTGTAATAATTGTGTTAGGAAAATTTTGTAAGTGCCATGACAGTTCTGTCTTTATGCGAAGGACAAACTGATTTGAATCACATTGGACTTGCTTATGATAATAAAATATTAAAATCGTAATTAATCGCTTTATTAAAGACCTCTTTGTCATTTCATTTTGAAAATTAACATTGAGGGAAGGGGAATTTGAGGCTCTTAGCTTGTAGTAATTTAATCACTCCAGAGTATATAAGTAAAAGAATAAAAGATATGGCTTATATCTATACTTAGAGTTAGTCGGGCTTAGGTTTTATTTGGTCAAATACAGCTTATGAGGTCTTAAACTATTTAAAGAAAATATGATATAGCAAGGTTTATATATAATATAATTTTAAACATAATTAAAATATTAATTAAAATAATAATATATAAATTGTGAGGTATTAAAAACTTGTATTACATATATCATGAGTCGAGACAATGTTTTGCTTTCAATTATGTTTGGCTTTCAATTGTTTTGCTTTCATATGTATTGTAGATTATAGTTGCATGTGTTTCATTGTTTAAATATGTGAAAAGTANAAATATAAAATTCATAATCAATCGCCTTATTAAAGACCTCTTTATCATTTCTTTTTGATAATTTGATATGTACATTAAGGGATGGGGGACCATTAAACCATTTCAAATTTCACAAATTAAACACTCATCAGTCTATATTAAACCACAAATGCACAAATATAATTTCTGTTCAATTAAACAGATTGAGTTTTAATTTGTTACTTTTAAAACTATAAAATTTAATTTGTTACATTTTAAAACCTCAAGGTTTAATTTGTTGCTTTTGAAATTATGGATTTGCTACATCCCAAAACTATAAGATTTTAAATATAATTTTTGCAAAAAAAAAAAAGAAAAAAGAGTTTTGTTTAGTCTCTCTTTTAAATACAAATAAATGAAAAAAAAATAAAATATAAATCTTAACTAACACAAAAATTCTTCATTTTATTATTCTAAGTTTACTATTTCAATAATTTCTGTTAAAAGAGAGAGAGAGAGAGAGAGAAAAAAAAAAGGATTCTACGTACTAAATATCCACCTCATGTGTACCTATTGTAGTATGTAAAATATGAAGTAAAGTTAAGAAAATAATAAACAACATTTAAAATTTTATCCAGCATGACATAATTGTGATAAGATTATGTATGTACGATGTAGAACAATGTTTGTTTGGCCCCATTTATTGTGAATTTTTTTTTTAAATTTTTAAAAATGACAATATAATAATATCTCATAGGAAATAATTACCAGTAAAAATATATTACACAAACTTTTGAAAAAATACATTTTTATATTTAATATTTTTTTAATAAATAGTGTATTAACATAATAATTTTTTAGTGTAATTAATATAGAAAACTAAAGAAATTCAATATAAAATAAAAACGAATAAAATAAATGAGTTATTGAAATTTGAAACCTCTTGCAACAATTTATTTTAAATAAATATTCTTTCCTTTAATGAATTGGATTCAAGTTACAACTAATTTATTTAACTCTAAGCAATGTCACATTACCTAATATATTTTTATTGGATTAATTTCTTAAAAATCTCATCGTTGGATAACATGTTTTCTATATTTTTAACGCACATAACAAGTTTTATGTCAATTGAATGCTATTTGCTATTCAATTTAGAAACCTAATTTTTATGTAGAATTTTGTATACAAAAACTTGAAATCTAATTATTGGATGAATTACATAGTTATTGATCTCAAATCATATTGAAAATTTTCATGCATATAAAGTATGAGAAAAAAAAATAGTAATCCAATGATAAATTTTATGAATTTATCATCTAATAAAAAATATTTTGTAGAATAACATAACTTAGAGTTACATTTGATATAACTCTAAGTAACATTATACTACCTAATAACTTTTTATTAAATTAATATTCCAAGAATCTTACTATTAGATTATATATTTTTATATTCCCGACACATATCAAATTTGGTACTAATTAGATACTATTTATTTTTCCAAAAATAATATTGATTATCACTGGTTTGAAGAAAGAGATTTGTTCTTAAAGAAAGAGACTTATATATATATATATATACACACACACGATGACGTAAAGTTGAATCAATTCTTAAAAAAAAAGACAGTAATTAATATGAAATTTAATTGATTTATAAAATCAAATTTAAATTTTTAAGTGTTTGCTTTGCTGTTACAATTTATAGTGTTTTGGAATATGTGAAAACTCAAAAGCTTTGACTCGAAAAGAAATAAAAGTATTCACAAAAGAAAAGAAAAGAAAAAAAAAAGTAAAATAAAGAATAGGTCAAAAGAAGTTGCAGTATAATAAGAATTTGGCGTCTTCCAGACCATGCATGTTGACTGAACATGTAAGAGATTTGTTAATTTGACCCGTATCTTTATGGTTTTTTCCCTTACAGCATACTGTCTTGTCACTCACGGACTAAGTAAATAATTAATAATAATAATAAAGGACCGGTATGTGTCCAGTGAAAGTTTTCAATGGACTCATTGGATTTTGGACACGTATCCATTTTTGGACATGCATGAGAAATTCTGTTCAAGAAAGATATCTAGGTGCTTCTTCTTGTTTGTATCGTATGGTCCAGGAGAGTGAAGCATCACTGGTTATGTCATACCAATCAATTGCCCTACAAGAAACGAATTGAGTTGCAGAAAATAAGAAATCATTTCTGAGCTCCCCTTGGCCTTTAGTTTAATAAACAACAAAAATAATAGAGTACTGGAAATGTTAACAAGCATTGTGTGGTTTTCTTAATGTGGATTCTACGTAATAAGATAATGAAATAAATAAAAGGAAAAGACATAAAAGTACTTATTAAANCTGCAATAATTCAATTTTAGATCAATTCTGAGTCATGGATTGTGCTAAAAATTCAAAATTCTTTTTTTTTTCTTTCTAAAATTGACAGATAGCTAAGTCCAAGATCACCCTGGAGTCTGGAGTTGTCTTTTGCTTTTTATTCTATAGGTTGTGTTAACGGCGCCCGTTAACAACAATTTTTTTTTACTTTTTTCTAACAATTGTTTTGTCTTTTTTGTAGTATTATGTCATTTTATCAATTTAATAAGTACTTTTATGTCTTTTCCTTTTATTTATTTCATTATCTTATTACGTAGAATCCACATTAAGAAAACCACACAATGCTTGTTAACATTTCCAGTACTCTATTATTTTTGTTTTTTATTAAACTAAAGGCCAAGGGGAGCTCAGAAATGATTTCTTATTTTCTGCAACTCAATTCGTTTCTTGTAGGGCAATTGATTGGTATGACATAACCAGTGATGCTTCACTCTCCTGGACCATACGATACAAACAAGAAGAAGCGCCTAGATATCTTTCTTGAACAGAATTTCTCATGCATGTCCAAAAATGGATACGTGTCCAAAATCCAATGTGTCCATTGAAAACTTTCATTGGACACATACCGGTCCTTTATTATTATTATTAATTATTTACTTATTATAAAAAAGGGGTCTCACAATTATAGGAATCGACCTCATACAAAAATTGTTCTAGCTCTACCATATGTTTCTCGACTTTGGTAGACTGTAATAAGTGATTGAATATCACTTTCACATTAATCTACTTATTTATTTATTTATTTTTTGTTTACTAGTCACAAATCACACCATTAAACCATTTCAAATTTCACAAATTAAACATTCATCAATCTATATTAAACCACAAATGCACAAATATAATTTCTGTTCAGTTAAATAGATTGATTTTTAATTTGTTACTTTAAAAACTATAAAATTTAATTTGTTACATTTTAAAACCTCAAGGTTTAATTTATTACTTTTGAAATTATGGATTTGTTACATCCCAAAAATATAAGATTTTAAATATAATTTTTGAAAAAAAAAATTCCTTAGATAAAACATTAATTCGTCTGTCATGATCTGTGAACCCTAATATGTCTGTTTGAGTGGGAGAATCAGGTTGAGGTTGGGGCTCATAAAGGGCTTGATGAACATTAGGGGTTGGTTGTGTGGTTTTTGTCTGATAATAGGTTGTTTCTGTTTGGGCTGGGGTTCTTTTGGTGTTTATAGGAGGAAGGTGTATAACTGGAAGAAGATTTTGAGGAGGTAAAGGTCTGGAATCAGAGAAAGATGTCCTGAAAGAGAAGGAGCTTCTGGGGGTAAACATCATAGGGGTCTTTCTGCCTGAAGAACTACTGGGTCTAATAAAGCTATCGATTTGTCTATCATTATTATTGAAAGAAATAATAACTATCTGTCTTCTGTGCTATGAAGTCTGGTTTTGTGTTTTCTATCTTTGGTGTGGGAGCAATGGCCTGTAGTTGCCATTGTTCAAGAAGGTTTATATCTTTCCATTGTATTTGTTAGGGTACACAAAGTCTACTATTTGGGGTTAAGGCTTGAAGAAGGAGAGTATGTCCTTTAGGGGATGGTTCAACCATGGATTGAGGGTCAATGGTGGTTTTCATAAGTTTATAATAAATCCTATAAATAATAGCTAAAGGTTCTGAGCCTTCTTTCATATAATAACCATTTGTTTTTACATTCAAAGTTAAAGCATCCATAATATTTCTGTTAGATAGACTTAAAGCAAAATTAGGATAACAATTAAAATATACTGGTCAATTATGTAAACTTGTTTCCATCATTCCTAAAAGTGAGTCATTAAATCTTAAATGTTTGTCATCTCTTAAACAAAGTAAAACACTTGTATTTAAAGCTTCTCTTGTTAATGGTTTTACAGCTACCTGAACCAAACCAACATGTAAAAATGCATATTTTTCTCTATGTCGGTTGATTGTGTCTATTGAAAATAACTGAATTGTTTCATATTCATTAAATAAAGAGTAATTTCTTTCAATAGTTTTTATAGTGTAGTTTGTCATAAAGGATAATTTAAAAAAAAGAAGTCTGTCTGTAGATTTTATCAGTTCTTTCTATTGGTATATTCCATTTATTTCCACGCGTGTCTCTCTTTTTTCCTTTTTAAAGTAATCAAAGTTTAGAAAGAAAGAAAAAAATCAAATAAATGGAACCCTTGAAGAGTATAAAATGGAACATTCCTATCAACAAGGAGGAACTTTGATTTTATCCCTCAATAAGATGATAAATACTTAAATAGAATAGAAAAATCCAGTTTCCATTGACTTTTGGCTCAACTATCTATTTTCCTTTATATATTACTATCTATTTTCTTTTATATATTGATAAAGACGAAACTTATGTACAATACCTTAGATGTTGTTTCTTAAGTTTCCTTCTTAAGATTCTATCATGTGGCTACTTAACTTAAAAAATAGACTTTCATTCATGGAAAAAAAAAACTACATGGCAGAATCTTAAGAGAGAAACCTAAGGAACAACATCTAAATACTGTACCTAAGTCTTGCTCTATTGATAAAATATATCACAAATATAGTTTTAAGTTGACATCTTATGTTATATATAGTTAGATAGATGGTGAGTTTAGCTTATATATATATATATATATCTATTTATATATATAATATTGCAAGAACTGTTTTTTTTATAAAAAAAAAAAATCAAAAAGAAGAAGAAGAAGAAGGAAGATTTTATTTGCACAAGACTAACAGCCATCCCATATATTAACAACAAGAATAGTTATAGTGAAGAACACACAGAGTTCTTTCTAGCCTTTTCTATAAAATAAAAAAAGGGTATACTTGGAGTTCGGAATATAATTCTATATATGTATATATGTATATATAATATTGAAAGAACTATGTTAAAATAATAATAATAATAATAATAATAATAATAAAAAAAGAAGAAGGAAGATTTAGCATTAATAAAAAATTAGAATTTTCAGAGAATATTGACAAAAAGTAGAAAGAAAAAATGATAGTTTTTTGGACTTCCTTGAAAAAATTAAAAACTTTAAATTTAGAAAGAGAATTTGAACCTCATTATAGATCACTTTTAACAAAAACCATGATAAATAATTGGCATAAAAAACAAATTGATAGACAAGTACCATTAGACTTATAAACATGAGATGTAGAAACAATTATGAAAGAAATGACTTCAAGACAATTTTGACAGAAACTTATATAATGCAAAAGAAGTCAAAAGTAGATAAAGATGATAGTTCTATAACAATAATGCAAGAGAAAAATAAAAGTAGCCTAATAGAGACAAGAGATGAAAGAAGTATGGAAAGACATTATAGTGATTAGGAAACTAGGTCATTACGTATGGCCATACGTAAGAATATGGAAAAGAAAGAAAATGACAAACTAGACTTACTTGATAAAGAGATAGAAAAAGATAGGGTAGTAAAAGTAGTCAACAGAAAAGAAGAAAAGAATGATGCCAAAAAGAGTAAAATTTAAAGAAAAAAATTGATAAAATACTAAAATCAATTGAAAGATCTATAATATATATCCAAAATGATAGTTTGGTAGAATTAACTAAAAAGAATTTTTTTTTTGACGCATAACTAAAAAGATAGTAATTTTAAATACACTTTTAAATAAAAAATATTTTGTAGTATAATATAACTTAGAGTTACATTTGATATAAGTCTAACCAACATTATACTACCTAATAACTTTTTATTGAATTAATATTTTAAAAATCTTACTATTAGATTATATATTTTTTATATTTCTCACACATATCAAATTTAGTACTAATAAGATACTACTTATTATTCCAAAAATAATATTGATTATCACTGGTTTGAAGAAAGAGACTTGTTCTCGAAGAAAGAGACCTGTGTATGTATATACAGTGACGTAAAGACGAATCAATTCTTTGAAAAAAAAATAATTAATATAAAATTTAATTGATTTATAAAATCAAATTTAAATTTTTAAGTATTTGCTTTGCTGTTACAATTTATAGTGTTTTGGAATATGTGAAAACTCAAAAGCTTTGACCCGAAAAGAAATAAAAGTATTCTAAAAAAAATAAAATAAAAGTAAAATAAAGAACAGGTCAAAAGAAGTTGCAGTATAATAAGAATTTGGCGCCTTCCAGACCATGCATGTTGACTAAACATAAGAGATTTGTTAGTTGGACCCGTATCTTTATGGTTTTTTCCCTTACAGCATACTGTCTTGTCACTCACGGACTAAGTCAATAATTATTAATAATAGTAATACACGCATGAGAAATTCTGTTCAAGAAAGATCATCAGACGCTTCTTCTTGTTTGTATCGTACGGTCCAGGATAGTGAAGCATCACTGGTTATGTCATACCAATCAATTGCCCTACAAGAAACGAATTAGGTTGCAAAAAATAAGAAATCATTTCTGAGCTCCCTTGGCCTTTAGTTTAATAAAACAACAAAAATAATAGAGTATAAAAATGTTAACAAGCATCATGCGGCTTCTTTAATATGAATTCTACGTAATAAGAGAATGAGATAAATAAAAGAAAAAAAATAAAAGTATTTATTAAATTGAAAAAATAACATAAAACTGCAAAAAAGACAAAATAATTGTTAGAAAAAGTAAAGAAATTTATTGTGAACAGGCGCCGTTAACACAACCTATAGAATAAAAAGCAAAAGACAGCTCCAGACTCTAGGGTGATCTTAGACTTAGCTGTCTGTTGGTTTTAAGAAGAAAAAAAAAGTTTTGATTTTTTAGCACAATCCATGACTTGGAATTGATCTAAAATTGAATTATTGTAAAATTGAATTATTGTAGAGATGCATCTAGGGAATAGTAGCTGTAAAGCAAATTCTCTCTAGATACGATCTAGATACGCATGTCGTGATATTTTATTTCACAATTGAATCAATTTAAAAAATACTTCAAATTAAGGATTTATTCATAGGTAATTTTAATACCAAAATATATCATTTTAAAAATTCAGTAAACAAAAAAACTCTTTATTCTACTTAAATTTCATATTGATATATTCAAAACATTAAGGAATGAGAATCATTACTTTTGGATTTTTTTTCCTTTTTAATGATTTATTACGATTTCTTATTAATATATGCCTTTTCTAAACTAATAATATAGCAAACCAATTGTAATTACAATCGAAATGACCGAAAAGGATATATAAATTAAAATATGCTCTAAAATTAAATATATTATAAAAATTATAAAAAATTGGTCTCACAATTATAGGAATTGACCTCATAAAATAACTGTTCTAACTCTACCGTAGGTCTACCATATGTTTCTCGACTTTGGCAGATTGTAATAAGTGATTGAATATCACTTTCACATTAATCTACTTCTTTTTTTTTTTTTTTTTTGGTTTACTAGTCACAAATCACAATCCTAATGAGACTATGACAAAAATTGTTACTACGAACATCGGTTCTCTCAAAGGATTTGGTGGTCTTTTAAATTAATAGGTGTGCCTCAATTAATTTGTAGGCTAGTTTAATATCATTAGCTAATAACATTTTAGTTGAGATGATTTATGAAAAGTTTGATAACACTACTTCTTTAGCCATTAAAGTTTATTATATTTTTTTTATTCTAAAAAAAAGTATATTCTATTTGTAATTCAAAGGGGTTGGTTTAATGTTTTTCTTTAAAGTTTTATAACATCTATAAGATCCTATATTTGAAATCTCTAACTCACATCTTGGGGCCACTCTTAAACTTGGGTGAAAATGGCCAAATACCACCATTTTGCAAAATTTGTAGCAATTTAGCAATGTTTTGGAACTAATTAGCAATCTACCACTTTTCTAGTACTCAAGATCTACAAACTCGAGTTCTAAATGGTACTCGAGTTTAGTAAACTCAAGTTCCTAGTGAGCATTCCACCATGGCACTGTCTGAGCTGGCATTTGGGCATTGAAATGCCACTTGGTACTCGAGTTTCTAGGACTCGAGTACTGTGTTAGTGTGTACCTGAGTTTCTATAACTCGAGTATGGCTCGAGTATAATAAGCGAAATAAGTGAAATCATCCAAATTCATACTTGAGTTTCATGGACTCAAGTACTATGTTAGTAGTACCCGAGTCCTCTAAACTTGAGTTTGGTATTCAGATATGCCTCTTGATACTTCATAATGGCTTCCACTTATACACCTTTTAGTGCTGTCATGTACAGTGGAAACTATCATGCTTAGCATTTTTTTTTTTCCTGTCATGTACAGAGGATACATACCCAATTGCTTGGCAGCAAGTTGCTTTCTAATATAGTAATGTTCAAATTCACTTTCACCACTTATCCATGAGTATACACTTTCACCATTCTATGATAAAATATTTTGTCCTTTAGGGCTTTCATTGGAAATATGCTCAAGTACCACAGCTATCTCTTTTATTATTATGCATGTTTGTCATACCACTTTGTGGCAATAAATATCCAAATCCCAGAATGAAGTAAAAAAAAAAATTAAACTACGGAACATTTGCACAAAGACCACACTTTGTATTTCAAAAGATAGATACAATAAGATTCTTCATGGCAGACTAAGGTTCTTCCCCCAGATTGTTGTTCATTGAGGCAAAACACACCAACAACATTAAAAACATGAAAAATAACCATGACAAAACCAGCTTGTATATTCTTTCACACTCTCTCTAACCTTCTTAAGTTTCTACCTAGCTTCAACATAAAGCTCATGAGCTCCTCTTTCCCTCTGAATTTTATTGATGCATAGGTCTGTTCTAGACTTGGATGCGTAGGTCTGTTCTGGACTTGTGTTAAAATGCTTTTATCTTATTCTTCATATCTGACCCTAGCCCTTTCTTGATATCTGCAATGAAAAATAGTTGTTTCAATATAACCTAAATTAGGCTTAGTTTGAACCAAAGAAATCACACATAACTAAACCTGAACTTCTTCATAAGCAAAGAAATCACTATAATAGAAGTAGTAAACTGAACTTCTTGCTATTAGTAATAAATTCCATCCTCAATGCCAAATTCTGTTGAACCAATCACAGAAATAGGTAATGCTAGTGGATAAACATACAAATCAAATAGTCTCATAGCAATTTTAAAGATCTAAAAATGTTACCAAAGAGCTTACTCAAAACACATCAAGTACATATTTTTTAAGTAATACAGCTTGTAAATGGGAAGAAAAAAGCATCTATGAGGTTGCCTAAAGTAAAAGGAAGTTTCAATTTTCAAGACATACTGATGACAAACAAACAAATTGATGAACATAAAGTGAGAAACAATGAAAACCATACTTACAAGAAAGCAAGCTGATGGATTTTGGCCAAAAACATGGGAAAAGGCCCAGACAAGCTATTGTTGTTCAGCCTTCTAGTCTCATAACATGACAAAAATAAACAGTGGTAACTAAGATCATATAATTGATTACATAAAAAATCCCAAAACATAAACTATACACAATATATAGATGGTAGGGTACTTGAAGATGATCATGTTAATAGAGGCCAAGTCAAAGTTGACACCCTTAATGGTAGGGTACTTGAAGATGATCATGCTAAGGAGAGTGCCTTCACAACTGTAAAATATGCAATCAGAGAAAACTTCTAAGATCCAATAGGTTAGAAGTGGAAAAGTGAAATCATGGCCAACCCACAAATGACCTAACACCCTTCAGAGAAAGAAAAAAAAAATGAAAAACATTACATTACATATAGGGCAATTACACATTGCATTACATTAACCAATTAGTATGCAATTTTTGTGACAAGCCAAATGGCAATGCTAATGACTTTTTGTACGCATCCTATAGGGAAAGTAGCTTATAGTATAAATGCCATATTTGGTCCTTAAAATTTTATCCACTTTTTCTCAAGTTTTAAAAATACATAATTGAATGGCATATAGCATGCATTTTGATATAATGGCATATATCACGCATTTTGTTTAAAGTTGCATTTAAAAGGATGCCACAGTTCAAACTTAGCATACCTAGTCTGTGAGACCACCACTCGTCAGTACCTCATTCCGCTTAGGGCATGTTCTTCGGTTATGCCCCTCTTGGTCACACGACCTGCATTGCACCTTCCTCCCCCCCTTCTTCCATGGTGTGGTTCTCGGTCGTTTCCTGCCCTCGTCCATCTCATTCCTAATTCGTGTTGAGATAGGGCTACCTTTCTCTTGGATCAATCGGGGTTAAGGACGACCCTTCAAGTTTCTTTAGGATCCGGCCATGATAATCTATCTTTCAATGTAGGGAAAACAGGAGCAAAGCTACAGAACAGTGTGTTTATGCTATAGCATGGGTTAATGTATTGCTCTACAGCATGTCGATACATAATACAAACTACAATGACATGTGAACATAGTATCTTGTACAGTTTCCATTTCTGACATGTGCAAGTTCTTTGCAGCAGATTAACTCCATGTGTGTGATCCCTATGTCCAGCAATCCCTATATTATGCGATGTATCTACTTGATATGATTGTTGTTGCGCGCTCAATCTCGTCACCTTGTGATGCTCCACCTTTGCCTTATTTCTCATGAAGATATCGAAGGAATATTTACACCATTTTTTCCCTGAATTCAGCTACGCTATGCTCTTATTGCGACAATCATTGAAGTAAGAATTCAGTTTGAACCATGTATATTTCACCATTGTCATAATGGGCAAGTTGCGAGCACCCTTTAGAACACCATTGAAGCACTTGGAGACGTTTGTAGTCATTGCCCCATAACGGTAACCCTCGTCAAAAGTTGGAGCCCATTTGTCTTTGGGCACATCCTTCAAATATTGGTGCGCATCCCTGTTGACATTTTTAATTAATTCGAAGGTGGCATTGAACTTTCACTCCTGGGTAGCACTTGCTACCCTCTATACTATATTCTTTAAAGTTTCATTGTTCTATCTAGTGTTGATGTTACTGCATAGATGACGAAGGCAATAACAATGCTTTGTCATGGGAGGCTGCAAAAAGTCTCGATTAGTGTCTCTGAAGATAGCTTGTATCCTAGGGTGTCTATCAGATATGATTCATAACTTGCTCCGGTTAGTAACATACCTTCTTATACAAGCCAAGAACCAACCCCAAGTCTTTGTGCTCCTGCTCTTGATAACGGCAAAGGCTAGTGGATAAATCTTATTATTAGCATCTGTCGCCATTGCAATCATTAATTTCCCTTTATATTTTCCATAGAGGTGGGTTGCATCAATGCTAATTATAGGCCTACAGTGCTTGAACCCAACAATACATGGATGAAACGCCCAAAATACGGACTTGAATGTACAGGTTCCCCATTCATAATTATTATCCACTAGTAACTTACACTTTGTACGTAGACTTGCATCCTTAAGTCCTGCCAAAAAACATGGTAACTTTGCATAAGACTCCATAAAATTCCCGTATATAACTGCAACGACCTTTTGTTTGGAATCTCATACCTTGTATGTGAACCATAATGATTACGTTAGAAATGAATACAAGTTAAATAATTATAGTTGAAGAAAACAAATTGTAAGGCTGCAACGGCCTTTTGTTTTTCAATCTCATTTTTCATAATATAAGGTATTCATGGGTGTTGGGAAAAAGGAGCGTGCTTATACTTCCATGAAGACTGATGTCTCTACATTGTATTTAAAAGAGAATGCAAGTTAAAGAATACCTTGTAGTGAGATACTTCGTGTTTTAAGTCTACCAAACCAAGGTAGCGCAAGTTCTTTATCTTATATGCAGGGTCTTCTCGTATATAGCGCTCAAGTACGTATGCCAGGAATGCTGAATCAATCATCCGACCATCATGAGTATTTTGAATTTTCTCACACGTCCTGGGGCCCTTGCATTTTGCGATCTTCCAGGCATTGTCTCCCTTGCAATAGATTGCACGGACTGATCATGGACAGGAATCATCCTCGCAACTCATCATAAGCCTCTTTGAGTTTGAATACTCAGTTTTGAAGCTAAAATTCTCTCACACTACGTACCAGGTTAACGCATGTCGCACCGCAAATTTAGTCGCGAATACCATCCCTTTCATTGGCTGCTCTCTAGGCGTCCAACTTGATACTTCCACTTGCATAACCGATGATGGATCAAATATATTATCTCAAGTGTTTTTGGTGAACCATTTCGGCGTAGGATCGAGACAAGGGCATGTGTCTCTATTCTCTTCTATAGCCACCTTTTCGATATGATCAACATCCTTGTTAGGACATATGTGTTTTCACTTGTTAAGAACATATGTCACTTATTTATGTAAATTGGCTAATCCTTTGACAAACCACACTATACTTGTAATTAGGTAATTCTAGGTGTTTTTAATACTTCAAGAAACAAGGTTTCAAGGTCAAGTGTTGAAGTCATCAAGTCTGTCCAAGAAAAAGCAAGCTGAAGTGCAATTTCATTAAACCTCGACACCTTCTCGATAGCTACCTCGACACCTGCTATCTGTTGAGATATAAATATTCAGATTTTCTTATATGATTTTCTTGGGATCCGTGAATATGTTTTTGTGCCTTCTTTTCTCCAAACCTTAAACATATAAAATGATTGTTTTAAGAGCCGTCAAGTGTGACACAAGATGCAAACTCATTGAGCAATCTCTGTTTAAGCAAATTGTGATCAAAAGATGAAGTTCTTGACCTAGTTCATCTTCTCTGAAGAAGTTGCTATGTATTTGCACCATAGGGTTTTGTGACCAAGCATCTTCCTGATCTTCATCGTGTAGGATGAACTGAAGAACTTTGCAGCCAACCTTTCTTCCTTAAGTTGGAGTTCTAAAGTCGCGTACTGGGATCCGCACATTGGTTAGTCACGTACTTGGGAGTCGTGAAAGGTGGGAACTGTCGCTACAGATCAAGTCCAATTGGGTATTGGGGTAAGGGTTCAACTGTAGGTTGGTAAGGTACTTGAGATTCCTTTACTTGTAACTGCTTGATTTGATAATAGTGGAGTTTCAGGAGTGGTGACCTGAAAATCACCCGGTGGGGTTTTTGCCGCGAGGTTTTTCCCCATTCGTAAACAAATCACCGTGTCATTTATTTTCCGCTGCATATTTAGTTATTTGGTGATTTATTTGTGCTTCCACGCAATTGCATGATAAATTGATTAATTAATAATTTGGCTAATTAATTAATTGGTTTAATCACAAGGGGTCATTCAGTTTGTGGCCTATCAAGTGGTATCAGAGCAAGCACACTCTGATTAGGTTTAATCTTTGCTATGTTGATCCATTGACCCCTGTTTGTCATGGATAGAGGACAGTCATTAATTATACCTCATTTATTTGATAGCACTAACTATGTATACTGGAAAGTACGTATGAGAGCTTTCTTACAGTCTTTAGATGAGAAGGTGTGGCAGGCTGTAAAGATTGGCTGGACCAAGCCAAAAGAAGAACCGGTCGATTGGGATGACGCAAAGATCAAGGCGGCTAACTTCAACAGCAGTGCGTTAAATGCCCTATTTAGCGCAGTCACCAATGAGGAGTTCAAGAAGATATCCTCAACTGAAATTGCTAAGGAGGCTTGGATCATCCTCCAGACAACCTATGAAGGAACAAAGGCTGTCAAAGATTCAAAACTTTAGAGGCTCACTACAAGCTTTGAAGAAATTAAGATAGAGGAGGATGAGTCATTTGATGAGTTCTATGCCAAGCTAAAAGACATAGTGAACTCAACCTTCAATCTTGGGGAAACCATCCCTGAACCCAAGGTTGTAAGGAAGGTGCTCAGATCTCTACCTGAGAGATTCCATGCCAAGATTACGGCAATAGAAGAATCAAAGGACATTGACAAAATTCCTTTGACTGAGCTGGTTGGAAACTTACAGACCTACGAGCTAGGACTATCTAGGATTGGCAAAACCAGTAAAGGCAAGAGCATGGCCTTGAAGGGAAAGAGCAGTGATATAGATGAGTCTTCCGATGACGAAGATTCTAAGATGAAGTCCTACATTACAAGGCAATTTAAGAAGTTTATGAAGAATGCCAATGGGAGGAACTTCGACAAAGACCGCAGACAATCCAGTTCTTCTCAATTTAAGAACCAAGACAAAGGGAAGAAGGACACTAAGGATAGCGGTCAATACACTATTCCAGCTGGACCAAAGTGCTTCGGATGTCATGGATTCGGTCACATGAAGCATGAATGCCCAACATATCTCAAGAGCATTGGGAACAATAAGGCACTTGCTGCAACCTTGAGTGACACTGAGCCTGAAGATGATTCCGACAATGAGGATGATAGAATCTTAAATGCCTTCACTGCCACAGTCAATCCTACTGAGGGGATTGTTGAAGAAGTGGATGAAGAAGAAGAAGTGGTGGAGTCCAAATTTGAGAAGACGGATGATCAAGATGATATCCACTCAGCCTATGAGAAGCTTTACAAGCTCTCTGAGAAGCATGAGAAATTATATAGGCTGATCACCAAGAAGCTCAGTGATGTGAAACTTGATCGTGAAGAGTTGTCCACAAAGGTTGATGAGGCGAATCAAACTATTGGAGCACTGAGGTTTGAGAACAACTTTTTGGCTGAGAAGACCAAGAAGCTTGAAGCTGAGCTGTTTCAAGTTAGAGCTCAATTGGAAAGGACTTCAAGTGCAAAACTTGATGAGATGTTGGCAATCAGAAATCTGCTTCAGATTGAACTGGCTTGGGGTATGGTCTTTCTTTCTCTAATACTGCTTCTACTAGCAATACTGTTTTTGTTTCTCCTACTAATAACACTGAAATAGAGAACACTGATGTCAAAATTGAATTAGCTAGTGAGAACTTAGACAAAGGTAAATTTATTTTAGGAGCACCCCCTAAACAAGATAAGAAAGATGCTAAAAACCCTAAGGCTAAGAAGGCTAACTCTCAAAAGCCTAAATAAAAGAAGCAGCATCTCTGTCATCATTGTGGAGCTGCCGGTCATACTCGACCAAATTGCTATAAGTGGCTAGCCACTCAACAGAGCAATGGCATGATAGCACCTGGAAGCCAAAATCAGCTTCAATTCTCTCTTGCTCCTCTTGGAGATATTTTAAAAGCCCTCTTGCTTCTTTCTAACTTGAACGGTTTCAATTCTTCCCCCTTACTATCGGTTCAAGGATTCAATTAAAGGAAAAGTTCTTCCAAGGTGTGGAAGAAAAAGGACTCTAAGTGATTTCATCGCTTTCTTTTCCCTTCTTGTTTTTGTTGCATTATTTGTGTGTTTTGCATTTCTGTTAAGTCAGTCTAGTTTTATACTTTGCTTTGTTTAACATGTTTTGTGTGTTTACTTTCAGTTTTGTTTATTTTGTTTTTAAAATAAATAAAAAAAAATAGAAAAATCAGAAAAATACAAAAATAGTGTGTGTTTTGTGTACTTTGGTACTTGTGTACCTTGGTTGGCCATTGAAACAAAGTTTTTAAATTTTGTATCTCTTATAACTTAGATGAGCATCTTTATGCACAACTAAGCAAATGAGCTTTGTGGCTCTTGTTTGTGATGAGTAAGATTAAGTTATCTCTTAAACTTAATACTCGTATCACTCTTTTTGACGAGTAGGACTAGAAAATCCTAAGAGAAAGGTATAAATAACCATCTCACCACTGTTGCTCGCCAATCATAAATGACACCTGTATGCTTCGGCATAGCAAAAGTGCAGTGTCAAAGACATTCGTATGCTTTGGCATAGCAAAAGTGCGATGTCAAATGCTTAACATCTTGAGTATTTCTTTTCTCTCTTTTATATGCCCATGTATGGTATGCTAAAATAAAAGAAAACATGCAAAGAAAATAAAAAGCAAAATGATAAAAAATGCTTTAAATATGGTTGCAAGCGTGTATTCTAGGAGATGTGAGAGTTATAGGATGTACCTCGAAGGTGATAGTCCCTATCAAACAGTTATGATTGTGTGTGAGTTAAAGTTATTTTCTCATATCTCAATTCGTCATAACATGTATACACATATGCAATCTTGCGATGTTTTTCACACACAACACGTAATATTCTTTGCTACTTTTGATACATGTGCAGGTACAATGTGATTTGGCTATCACAAGTGTTTACATGTGCTAATGTATGCTCACTAAACTGTCTTAACTTGTTTTTGAAAAATAAAATTGGTTAGACTTGTTTAGTGTGTATGTGTGTTTTTGAGGATCCATGTGCTTAAATTTTTGTTGAGAGATGATTTTGAGAGCTTTATAGGTTGAGTGGATCTTTGGTTAAGGTGTGTGTTGGATTGCATTCATGTTCGTGTTTTTCTCTTCTCGAAAAACTGCTTTCAACTGCTTGCTCGACACCTCCTCGATACTTGGTCATCTGTCGAGCTTCTTAAGCCTTTTTCTTATCACAATCTCGACACCTTTTCGACACCTGATGGATCGATCGAGAAATCTTCTGTCTCCTCGATAAATTCTTGACACCTGATGGATCGATCGAGATTCACTTGTTGTGTCTGATGTCTTCTTTCTTGACACCTGTCTCGACATCATGTGGATCGATCGAGAAATCTTCTGTCTCCTCAACACCTCTTCAACACCTTGTCGATCGATCGATCTTCTTATATCTGAAATTGATCTTGCACCTCGACACTTCTCGATACCTGCAGCTGTCGAAGGCAAAATTCTCGACACCTTCCTTGACAGCTTCCTTGATACCTCTAGACACCTCAGCTGTCGAGAATTACTGAGGTGCCTATAAAAGCTGCGATCGCGATCTTTCTCTCATTCTGTCGATCTCTCTCGATCTATCCGAAGACTTTTCACCTCCCAAACAAGTTTCTCTCACTAAAATCTTCAAATCTTCATCATTTTCGGTCTTCCCTTGATTTCCTTCACTTGGTAAGTTCATTTTCCCTTCCTTTTTCATGCATTGCATGCTTTGAAACCTAGGTTTTGGGATTTTTTGAAATTTTTGGGGTTTTTCAAAATTGATGAGTTGTTATTGAAATTTTGGGTTGGGTTTTCATTTAAATGCTTTCAAAATGACATACATTGCATTCCATGTGCATTAGAATCACATTTACATGCATTTAGATGTGTGCTTTATGCTGTGTGCTATTGATTTCCTTCACTTGGTAAGTTCATTTTCCCTTCCTTTTTCATGCATTGCATGCTTTGAAACCTAGGTTTTGGGATTTTTTGAAATTTTTGGGGTTTTTCAAAATTGATGAGTTGTTATTGAAATTTTGGGTTGGGTTTTCATTTAAATGCTTTCAAAATGACATACATTGCATTCCATGTGCATTAGAATCACATTTACATGCATTTAGATGTGTGCTTTATGCTGTGTGCTGGTAGGATTGGATTGGGCTGAGCCCATGATGTCTTTTGCTTTGCATGTCACATGCTTATACATTCTCATGCATACGTTCTTTTTGTTCATCATATTTTCTCTCTTTTGAACTGTGTTGGGACTTTTCTGATTGTCTCCCTCTCTATCTCTTTCTCCTTTTTTTACGTTAGTAGAGTTTATGGCACCCAAACGTAAATCCACTCCTACTCGGAACCCTCTGCGTTTTGGAGCTTCCTCTTCTTCTGACTCTGATCCTCTTAACCTTCGGTTCTGTGATGGAGATGCCTACAAGGCATTTACGGAGAACTTTTCTCGACGAGGTGTTCATTCGGAACGCCAAGTCATTCTGGCAGACTTCGCCGATACTAACCTTCCCTCTGTCATTCACAGTAGGGGATGAGGATCACTGTGTGACATCCCGGTCACTTGTCCCCTTGTGCTGATTCAGTAGTTTTACTCCAACATGCACGGGATAAATCGTTCAGTACCTCTCTTTTTCACTCGCGTTTGAGGTACGCGCATTCCTGTCACACCGCAGCTAGTTACGGATGTGCTTAGGGTTCCTAGGTTAGAGTTTCCTGACTATCCTTCTTGTGAGCATCTGACTGTGTCCAAAGATGAGCTCATCTCTGCCTTTTGTCAGCGTCCTGCTGATTGTGGTGAGCATCAGTACACATCATGTAGGCCTTTTGCTAAAGGTCCTAGATTTTTAAACATGGTGATGACATTTGTACTCTATCCTCTCTCTCACTACAACTCTATCACAGAGCCTCGTGCTCGATTTTTGTTATCTCTTCTTGAGCATCTTACTATAGATTTTCCTTCTCAATTTATTCTTTCCATTATAGATGTTCATCTTGATTCGGCGTCCCGTGATAAGCTCATCTTTCCTTCTGCTATCACGAGGATTTTACGCCATTTTTCCGTTCCCTTTTCCAATTCACACTCATATATGTCATAGATGCTGCTACAGTAAAACGTAGTGAGGCTCAGTTCAGGTCGCGACAGACGGATGCCACTCCTCCCTCCCGTTCGGCTCCATCCAGATCAGCTCCATCTACATCTGCTCCTTCTTCCTCTACGGGCGATGTATCTTTAAGAGACATTATGGCACAACTGCAGTGCATGGACACTCGCCTTGATACACTCTCTACTAAGTTGTATCAGGTGAATGTTCGTGTTGGTCGTATTGCACGACGGCAAGCGACCATAAGTGATTTTGCTCCAGAGGCTACTCCTTCACCACCTACCCCAGCAGCTTCAGATTCTGAGGATGATGAGGATGATAATGATGATGATGATGGAGATGCTAGCTCTACTGATGAGATGTCTACATAATACTCTACCCTTTGTCACTCGTGACAAAAAGGGGGAGTAGTTTTGGGTTATGAGAGTAGTCATCTTAGGGGGAGAGTTAGTATTGGACATTTTGATAGGGGGAGTGTTGATATTCTTGAGGGATGTAGTGAGGTTTTTATGTATCTTTTCTTTTCTATTCTTTATAGATACATTGATCTTGTATATGAGGTCCTTTGACCATTTTTATATACATTGTACTTATACTTCTTTATATATGTGGATGTATGTTTCTTTCACCTTTCTCTTCATGTGTTGTTTCTTCTCTATCTTTATACACATTTTCTTTATATTTGTATGCAATCTATTATTTCTGTTTCACACAAGATGCCTTAATGAGTTTTGTTTAAAGTGTTTTAGAAATACAGGTTGTCAAAGTCTACTTGCTATAAACTCTCTTCTTGCAAAGTTTTTCAAGAGTTTGTGTTAGGATAGATTTTATTGTATTCGACAAGTGAATATGAGTTTAGTGATTTATGACTTTTCTCATATGTTCATTTGCTTGTTGTGGTTTTGTCATGGATTGCCAAATGGGGAGATTGTTAGGACATATGTATTTTCGCTTGTTAAGAACATATGTCACTTATTTATGTAAATTGTCTAATCCTTTGATAAAATGCACTCTACTTGTAATTGGGTAGTTCTAGGTATTTTTAATACTTCAAGAAACAAGGTTTCAAGGTCAAGTGTTGAAGTCATCAAGTCTGTCCAAGAAAAAGCAAGCTGAAGTGCAATTTCATTAAAGCTCGACACCTTCTCGATAGCTACCTCGACACCTGCTATCTATCGAGATTTAAAAATTCAGATTTTCTGATATGATTTTCTTGGGATCGTGAATATGTTTTTGGGCCTTCTTTTCTCCAAACCTTAAATATATAAAATGATTGTTTTAAGAGCTGTTAAGTGTGACACAAGTTGCAAACTCATTGAGCAATCTCTGTTCAAGCAAATTGTTATCAAAAGACGAAGTTCTTGACCTAGTTCATCTTCTCTAAAGAAGTTACTGTGTATTTGCACCATAGGGTTTTGTGACCAAGCATCTTCTTGATCTTCATCGTGTAGGATGAACTGAAGAACTTTGCAGCCAACCTTTCTTCCTTAAGTTGGTGTTCTAAAGTCGCGTACTGGGATCCGCGCATTGGTTAGTCACGTACTTGGGAGTCATGCATCAAAGGCAGGAACTGTCCCTACAAATCAAGTCCAATTGGGTATTGGGGTAAGGGTTCAACTGTAGGTTGGTAAGGTAGTTGGGAATCCTTTACTTGTAACCGCTTGATTTGATAATAGTGGAGTTTCGGAAGTGGTGACCTGAAAATCACCCGGTAGGGTTTTTGCTGCGAGGTTTTTCCCCATTCGTAAACAAATCACCGTATCATTTATTTTCCGCTGTATATTTAGTTATTTGGTGATTTGTTTGTGCTTTCACGCAATTGCATGATAAATTGATTAATTAATAACTTGGCTAATTAATTAATTGGTTTAATCACAAGGGGTCATTCAATTTGTGGCCTATCAATCCTCATGTTCACCCGTGGTATCTAGGAGCTCTTCGAAGTCATCCCTAGTAACATCAATATGGGTTGCATCATCACCAAGTCTGTGATATCTTCATTCTCGGATGTGCCCCTATCATGAGATAAATGCTCTCCTTTATGCATTTGCTGAGGCCCTTCCTCCTCCCTAATCGAGTTTAGATGCGGAAATGTCTACCATGGTTCACTGCCATACCCATCTTCTGTGTTCTCTACACACTCTTGATAAGATTGTAATGGTATTGAGTCAATGTGCTCATCTACAATTTCATCCAAAATAGTGTGTTGTGAACCCTCTCCAACCTCTACTATGGTGGGCTTAACAGTGACATAGAGATTCGAAGCAATGAATCTCATCACCACCATTTGTTCAACAACTTCCTACATCATCTTCACTTCGGTGTAACCTGATAACTGTAGTGAATTATAGAAAACCTGGGTGTCTACAACTTGTTGAGGTGCTCGATACATGATGGAAATGTTATGCCTAGAGTGGTCTAACCCCATTGCCGTCAATATTCTTTGTTGCAATTTCGTAAGGCCTATCCCATGCTTCACCTTAACACATTTATGCTTTTGGTTCGAGCCTTGTTATGACAACCAATGCAACTCATGATAATACGTCTCTCCATCGTAGTACACATAGAAATAGTGAAAATCCATAACCGACTTATGTCAAAGAATATTGTAGTTGTCATAAGTGCACAATTGAACATCCAATGCACATCCTACGCACCTATTGTGTGCCGCTTGCTTCGATACGACCAAATCAGGTATCGTGCCTTTGTTGGGGACCGTGTTGGCATGTAATTGTTGTACTTACAATTCGCTTTGGAATGAATAAACATTTTTTATTTTGGAGTTAAACATTGTTGCCATGTATTGTTCATAGTCGTTACACATTTTTTCTAATTATATTGTTATATGGTTGTTTGCATCTATTGGATCATTACAGATTGTCTGGGAGCTATACAGAAATTATTTGGGTTTCCTGGCCGCATATTGTACGATAGGCCAACACATATGGAGGTCTATCATGTCGTTCATACATTTTTGGGTGGTTAAAGGCCATCACCCCGAACGTGTTCTTTGACAGTTTGGGATGAAGTAAGGCATACCGGTCGATGTCGATACTTTAACTGAACTTCGCAAGATAACAATCCAGGGCAAGCTAGACAGAAACTGGGCTGAAGTATATGCCATGCATATTACTAGATGGGATGCGCATGCCGCAATTGCTGATGCACCACCATTTCATTGGGAGATGAGCTACAATGATGAGTATATGGTGTGGTTTCATTCCCACACTCTACGCCATATTACAAAAGAGATCTCTTACTTGGTCACTTTGGTAAGTTTACAAAGGTTGTTCTGTTATAAATGTACCTCGCTTCACATAGTTTAGTTCAACCTCCTAACACTACTCTTGTACACTTGTAACAGGTTGAATCACGGTTGAAGATTATGACGAAGTGTGAACTAGGGTTTAAGATCTACACTGACTTTATTAATGCCTTGAAAGATGTTGAAGAGATCAATTTGTTGACCTTGAACGATGCACGCACTGTGGGCAACACAAGTGAATCGGTTGTAGGGCGTGGTCGGCAAGCAAGTGGACGTTAAGGGCATGGAAGCTGTCAATCTAGTCAGTGTCATACATCTAGTCGGCGTCTCACATCTAGTCGGTGATAATAGCTTAATTTTGCATATTTATATCATTATTAGAAAGTATTATCATACTTATTTTGAGTTAATTCATGCATTTTATAATTGGTTTTGGAATAATGCTGAATAATCAATTTTGTGCTTAATTGAATTTTAATGCATGAATTTGTCTTTTGTAGAATAGTGAAATTAAAAAGTGGATTTGTGCAAAGAAGAAAGCTAATGGACTTTAATCTTACAAGGGCCATGATGAAGTCAAAAAAGGCCAACCCAATCAAATTCAAGTCCAATTGGAGCAAGGAATCAAAAGAAATTTGCATCAAATCCAAGTCCAATTCGGATTAGGATTCCAGCCTGCATACCAGTTAGTATTTGGAGCATAACTTTTGTTTCAGATGTCCAATTGGGATGATTTAAGTTGGGATGAAAATCTAACTTAAAGGGCTACAACTTTTTAGTTGACCAAAAGTCATAATTCTAAAGTTAAATGGGCCAAAAATGTAGGTTAAGTGAAGCCTAAAAACCTGAGATTTCCTCCAAACGGGAATTCAACTTGTAATAGGATTCCTTGACCTATTTAAAGGCTCATATGAATTTGTTTAAAATTTGAATTCTTTGAATGTACAAAACCATGAAAACTCAAAGAAAAATTGTGTACATTAGATGTACAAATAGTACGAATTTGTTGAAAAATTCGAATTCGTTGAGTGTGTAAAATCATGAAAATTCAAATGAAAATTGAAGAACATACCAAATTGAGTAAACTCAATGGAAAATTAATTTCATTAGATGTACAAATCGTCCAAATTTGTTTCCAAATTTGAAGTCGTCAAATGTACAAAATCGTGAAAATTCAATTTAAAACTGTGTACTAATGTAGTAATCATCCAAATTTGTTGAAAAATTTGAAATCGTTGAATGAACAAAATCATGTAAACTCAATGGAAAATCAAAGAACATACCAAATCGTTGAGCAGCACATGCAGCACTGTGAACATCAGTGTAGCAATGGTGGACAGCTCACCCCTAAAATTGATGCATAAACTTTCTAGGGAAGCTCTGCATCCTTGAAAATGGTGCATTACAAAGGGTTGCATATCTGTGTATACACGTGAGTGTGGATGGGTACTTTTGGTCAAGGCTCAACAGTGCCGAGCTGTTGTGTAGCACATGTAGAACTATTTATTATCTTTGGTTATTTTCAAGGATGCTAGTCAAAATGCTCTTCCTATAATCTGTGACTACTGGTTAGAAGTAACAGCTCACCCCAAAAATTGGTGCATAAACTTTCTAGGGATGATCTACATCCTTGAAAACGGTGCATTGCAAAGGGTTGCATATTTGTGTATTCATGTGGCGAGTCCTTGCTTTAGGAGCCATATGGTTTTTTGTGAAAGAGTGGTTGGTCTGTGTGGTTTGGATGAGTCTGTATGTATTGAATCTATTAAGTTTTGCTATAAGTAATGTACAATAAATCTAATTTGGGTGATAAGTGTTATGTGTGTAACATTTCAAATTACACAAACAGAATATTGGAAACATCAACATATGTAACTGGAGGCATTTCACTTCCTGAGGTGTTTACAAAGCAGGGGACATTGTCCAACCAAAGCACAAGAATCATATGTAGCAACAAAGAACAGTAGGGAAAAAATGAGCAAGTGATTTCATATAAACTTAGCCAAACTAATGAATAGTTAATCTTTAGATTTGCGAAAGTTGAATGTGTCATCAGTTGTCAGATATTAACAATAACATTTTGTATTGCAAAGAACGTGTAGACTTTAACAACAATGTCTAATGTTTGTAGGTAGAAATTTTTGGAAATCATCATTGCTTGAATCTGAGAAGTCCAAAATATCTTTTTCATCATCTAATGCAGTAACTTCATTAATAGACTTGATGGCTCACTCTTGTGCCTTCCCCTTTAGGTGCTTCCTAGCTTTTTGGATTGCATGAAAATGGTCTAATCGCCTTTGCATTTGATTGTTCTCTTGTTCAAGATGAGCAAGTATGTTAGCAGGTTCATCTCTAGGTAACTTGGCTGAGCGTGCCTTAGGAACTCGTAACCCGTGTCATCGACAATACACCTCCAACTCATACCTTTTCTCATATAGGGTTGACCATGGTGGTTCTGCTACGGTGAACTCTATTGCAGTGGTATCTATACTTAGTTTTGTAGGTTTGCCAACCATGATGTGACCGACGCTTCCAAAACTCTCGTACGTGTATATTGGTATATTAAGGAAATCTCTCTTCTTTCCAACCCATTTCCCTCCATAGTGGTTTGTATGTCTGTAGTCGTTGATCTGCTGGAACTTGTGATAATCCATTTGTTGAAGTAGATCCAAACTTGTTTTGCATTGTACGATTTGATGTTGAGACGTTGCGACTCATAGCTTAGTCAATCTATGAAGTTAGTGGGGTAGAAATAAGATCATTATTGTGGTGCATTTATAACCACATTTCATGTTCCAAGCATTATAATTTCAGTTAGTAGGGCTTGTCATGTCAATACAGGCTGGAAAAACACTACATGAATAGGATTTTAAATGTTCCCAATGTCACAGTGAGATTTGAAGATGTGGGCGGTAGTTGCAGTGTTCTTGAAAACACTACGTCATGTTCACTATTTTCTCATAAAAATTGTTCACTGTTTTCTGCATAAACTATTTTTAGCATTCTACATAAAATTATTTTCTGTTCAGCATTATTTGAAAAATTGGTCACTGTTTTTTCTGCATAAATTATTCACTGTTCATTAGGTGTTTTATGATCCAGATGCTCTAATACCAATGACTACCCAGGAGAGAGCACATCAGTAATATGGAAGCATAAGCAATGATAAAATAGATAATAAAGAAGTAAATAGCAAATTAAATATATTCAAAATAAGGTTAAAATGGAGTATGGAATATGAAAACAGAAACAAGTAAATCTTACTTGGATAAAAACTTTAGTCTTTGATAAACTTGAGAAAAAACTGCTGTCTTTGATACAAGCTTGAAAACAAAACTCTCTGAAGAGAAAGGTTACAAGATTACAAGAAGGGGAGAGAGTACAAAAGTCTTCCTGAAGGAGAGGGAAGGCTATTACACAAGGCATTCTAAAACTTGAAACTTAAAAGCTTAGAATCTTAGAAACTTAGAAATTTAGAAACTTGTCTTTTGTCTTCATAGTTCGTCTCTTTTATAGGTGAAATGAACCATGGTAAAGTAACTTGAGTAGGTAAATTTAACTCAAGTTAATCTGTCGGTGGTATGGAAATTAGTATTGATGAGTAGTAGTCTGTCCACCATTAGCTCCCATAATCAAAGGTATATGACCACGATGTTTGATTGAAGAGTTAAGTAAATATGTATTCAAAATCTGCAGCATAGCAGTAATTAGCTATGATTATAAGAGATATTTCAGTGTTTCAGGCTGTGGGGTTGCTTAATTTGTAAGAGTGATGGTTATAAGAGCAAAGTGATGTTTTTAATGTACATATTTATGAGATGTGATTGTTTGACAGCTCAGTTTCAGGGTTCAAGATGGCTTTACCATGTGCTATTACTTTTAACTAGTAGTCACAGATTATGGGAAGAGCGTTTTGACTAGCATCCTTGAAAATGACCAAAGATAATAAACAGTTAACATGTGCTGCTCAATAGCTCGGCAATGTTGAGCCTTGACTAGAAGTACTCATCCACAATCACGTGAATACATAGATATGCAACCCTTTGTAATGCACCATTTTCAAAAATGCAGAGCATCTCTAGAAAGTTTATGCATCAATTTTGGGGGTGAGTTGTCCACCAGCGCTACACTGATGGTCACAGTGCTGCATGCGCTACTCAACGATTTGGTATATTCTTTGATTTTCCATTGAGTTTACATGATTTTGTTCATTCAACGATTTCAAATTTTTCAACAAATTCGGATGATCAATACATTGGTACACAATTTCGAATTTAGTTCATTCAACGATTTCGATTTTGTACTTTCAAGATTTTATACATTCAATGAATAGTATTTATGCATTATCCCATCCGAACTTGGCTATCCTTGGCTGTTGATTTTTTTTTTTTTTTTAATCATAAAAGTTATGGTCAACTAAGCTATAAAAGAATTCGTATGCATTTGTAATTTTTTTTTTTTGGTACCAATTTAGGATTGGAAGAGAATTTTTTATTGACTACTAAAAGAATTTTTTTTATTGACTACAAATTTTTTACATTGTAAATCAATCATTATTGTACTTATGCAACCTTCATATTTATTAAAAAAAAAAAAACGTAAATAACAAAACAGTGAACAATTTTTTTAAATAATGAACAGAGAATAATTTATGCAGAAAAGAGAGTGATCAATTTTTTAAATAATGCTGAATAGAAAATAATTTTATTTAAAATCGTAGAAATAGTTTATGCAGAAAATGGTAAACAATTTTTATGAGAAAACAGTGAACAGTTTTAATTAATGCAAAAAATAGATTTTATAAGAAAACAGTGAACAATTTATGCAGTGAACAGAGAATAATTTATGCAGAAAAGGGAGTGAACAATTTTTTTAAATAATGCTGAACATAAAATAATTTTATGCAAAATGCTAGAAATGGTTTATGCAGAAAATAGTGAACAATTTTTATGAGAAAACAATGAATAGTTTTAATTAATGCAGAAAAGAGATTTTATGAGAAAACAACGAACAATTTATGTGGTGAACAGAGAATAATTTATGCAAAAAAGAGAGTGAACAATTTTTTAAATAATGCTGAACATAAAATAATTTTATGTAGAATGCTAGAAATAGTTTATGCAGAAAATAGTAAACAATTTTTATGAAAAAACAATGAACAGTTTTAATTAATGCATAAAACAGATTTTATGAATGCAGTAAGCAGATTCGAATATACAGTACACATGATGTGTGGAGAGCAAATTTTATTAATTTAGAAATAGATTTATCAATCCAGAAAAATATATTCGAATATTGTGAAATTTAAACATGAAAAAGCAAACATATTTGACTTTTAAATATAGAGAAAACGATTTCAGGAGGTGTTTTATGAAAAAATAGTCAACAAAAAATAATTTATGTAGAAAAGAGAGAGAACTATTTTTTTTTTTAAATAATGCTGAACATAAATAATTTTATGCTGAATGCTAGAAACAGTTTATGCAGAAAACAGTGAATAACTTTTACGAGAAAACAATGAATAGTTTTAATTAATACAGAAAACAAATTTTATGAGAAAACAGTGAACAACTTATGCAGTGAACAAAGAATAATTTATGCAAAAAAGAGAGAACAATTTTCTAAATAATGATGAACATAAAATAATTTTATGCAAAATGCTAAAAATAGTTTATGCAGAAAATGGTGAACAATTTTTATAAGAAAACAACAAATAGTTTTAATTAATGCAGAAAAAAGATTTTATGAGAAAATAGTGAATAATTCAGGCAGTGAAAAGAGAATAATTTATGCAGAAAAGAGAGTGAACAATTTTTTAAAAATGCTAAACATAAAATAATTTTATGCAGAATGCTAGAAATAGTTTATGCAGAAAATGGTGAACTATTTTTCTGTGAAAACAACGAATAGTTTTAATTAATGCAGAAAATAGATTTTATGAGAAAAAAGTGAACAATTTATGCAGTGAACAGAGAATAATTTATCCAAAAACGAGAGTGAACAATTTTTTAAATAATGCTGAACAAAAAATAATTTTATGGAGAATGCTAGAAATAATTTATGCAGAAAACGATGAGCAATTTTTATGAGAAAACAATGAACAGTTTTAATTAACGCAGAAAATAAATTTTATGAAAAAACAGTGAACAATTTATGCAGTGAACAGAGAATAATTTATGCAGAAAAGAGAGTGAACAATTTTTTAAATAATGCTGAGCATAAAATAATTTTATACAGAATGCTAGAAATAGTTTATGCAGAAAACGACGAACAATTTTTATTAGAAAACAATGAACAGTTTTAATTAATGCAAAAAATAGATTTTATGAGAAAATAGTGAACAATTTATGCAATGAACAGAGAATAATTTATGCAGAAAAGAGAGTGAACAATTTTTTAAATAACGCTGAGCATAAAATAATTTTATGCAGAATGCTAGAAATAGTTTATGTAGAAAATGACGAAAAATTTTTATGAGAAAACAATGAACAGTTTTAATTAATGCAGAAAATAGATTTTATGAGAAAATAGTGAACAATTTATACAATGAACAGAGAATAATTTTTGCAGAAAAGGGAGTGAAATTTTTTTTAAATAATGCTGAGTATAAAATAATTTTATGAAGAATGCTAAAAATACATTATGCAGAAAACGATGAACAATTTTTATGATAAAACAATGAACATTTTTAATTAATGCAGAAATTACATTTCATGAGAAAACATTGTACAATTTATGCAATAAACAGAGAATAATTATTGCAGAAAAGTGAGTGAATTTTTTTTTTAAATAATGCTAAACATAAAAATAAATTTATTCAGAATGCTAGAAATGGTTTATGCAGAAAACGGTGAACAATTTTTATGAGAAAACAATGAACAGTTTTAATTAATGCACAAAACAGATTTTATGAGAAAACAATGAACAATTTATGTAGTGAATAGAGAATAATTTATGCAGAGAAGTGAGTGAACAATTTTTTAAATAATGCTGAGCATAAAATAATTTTATGCAGAATGCTAGAAATAGTTTATGCAGAAAACAGTGAACAATTTTTATGAGAAAACAATGAACATTTTTAATTAATGCAGAAAACAGATTTTATGAGAAAACAGTGAACAATTTATGCAGTGAACAGAGAATAATTTATACAGAAAAGAGAGTGAACAATTTTTTAAATAATGCTGAGCATAAAATAATTTTATACAGAATGCTAGAAATAGTTTATGCAGAAAGCAGTGAACAATTTTTATGAGAAAACATTGAACAATTTTAATTAATGCAGAAAATAGATTTTATGAGAAAACAGTGAAAAATTTATGAAGTGAACAGAGAATAATTTATGCAGAAAAGTGGGTGAACAATTTTTTAAATTATGCTATGCATAAAATAATTTTATGCAGAATGCAAGAAATAGTTTATGCAGAAAAAGGTGAACAATTTTTATGAGAAAATAATGAACAATTTTAATTAATGCAGAAAATAGATTTTATGAGAAAACAATAAACAATTTATGTCGTGAACATAGAATAATTTATGCAGAAAAGATAGTGAACAATTGTTTAAATAATGCTGAACATAAAATAATTTTATGTGGAATGCTAGAAATAGTTTATTCAGAAAACAATAAACAATTTTTATTAGAAAACAATGAACGGTTTTAATTAATGCATAAAATAGATTTTATGAATGCAGTAAGCAGATTTTTATATACAGTAAACATGATGTGCAGAGAGCTAATTTTATTAATGTAGAAATAGATTTGTCAATGCAGAAATACAGATTCGTTTATTGTGAAATTTAAACATGAAAAAGCAAACAGTTTTGACTTTTGAATTTAGAGAACACGATTTCAAGAGGTGTTTTATGAGAAAACAGTGAACAATTTTTTAAATAGTGAACAAAAAATAATTTATGCAGAAAAGAGAGAGAACTACTTTTTTTAAATAATGTTGAACATAAATAATTTTATGCAGAATGCTAGAAACAGTTTATGCAAAAAATGGTGAATAATTTTTACAAGAAAACAATGAATAGTTTTAATTAATGCAGAAAAGAGATTTTATGAGAAAGCAGTGAACAATTTATGTAGTGAACAAAGAATAATTTATGCAAAAAATAAAGTGAACAATTTTCTAAATAATGCTGAACATAAATTAATTTTATGCAGAATGCTAGAAATAGTTTATGCAAGAAACAGTGAAAATTTTTTATGAGAAAACAATGAATAGTTTTAATTAATGCAGAAAATAGATTTTTTGAGAAAACAGTAAACAATTTAGGCTGTGAACAAAGAATAATTTATGCAGAAAATAGATTTTATGAGAAAACAGTGAACAATTTAGGCTGTGAACAAAGAATAATTTATGCAGAAAAGAAAGTGAACAATTTTTTAAATAATGCTAAACATAAAATAATTTTATGCAGAATGCTAGAAATAGAACGATTGATCGAGCCTGTTCTTCGATCGATCGAACTAGGCCTGAAATACTCAACAAACATATAAACGCATGTGTGACAGAAAAACAATAAATCAACAAATATGCAAACTAACTCTCCCCTTAAGTTAGATACATCAAAAACAATGTTAACTCCCCATAAACAGAACATTCTTGTATTTTTCACACATATAAATCTCCTCCTTTTTGTCACAAACTAACAAAGATAACTCAAACAAAGAGTAACAACTCAACAGACGATAAGAGGAAATAAGGACAACTCCCCTTATGAAAAGCAACAACTCCCCCTAAGAACCACAAAGGTTAAAAAAAATTTCCCCCCTATAAAAATAGGAAAAACAAAATAATTTTTGGGAAAAATAAAGGGGGTGGGGGTAAATAAAAAGGTCCAAACCAAGTTTTAAAAAAAACTAAGTTGAGGATACACATGAAGAAAAAATATTATCTCTTTCAATAAAATGCAAACATGGCACTATGTGACCCATAAACAGTTACATGAGTAGAAATAAAATAATTTGCATTTTATTTATAAAAGGTACTCGAGTCTGCTAACTGGAGTATTGTGTTGCATGGTACTCGAGTTTACCAAGCTCGAGTACCACATTTTTTTTTTAATCGTACAGATTTTAGCTTAGCAGTGGCACGATGGCAGAACTGATGAGGAACTCGAGTTTCGTAAACTCGAGTACCAAGAAAAGTGGTAGCTCACCACTTATTTTCAAAATAGAGTTTTTTTGCTAAAAATTTCAGAAAAAATGTGATATTTGGCCAATTTCGCCTAAAATTGTATGCATGACGTCCAAAATTGATGTAAAAATATCCATAATTTAACATATAACAGCGGATGCCAAAAAAAAGTGAAATAATGGACAGAGTGAGAATAAAAAAGCTGCGGCTAAATGGTCACACACATGTGATCATGGAAAGCCACTCGTCAGTATTGTTCTCCTTCGGCTCAAATAAATAACGCTTTTCTGTGTATTGTAACATCAATGAGGGAATCAACGTGGGAAGCTAGTTGGATCAATGAAAATTGTCCACTCCATTATATTAAAAAAAGGAAACAGTAAAATCGATATCTAGAGGATTCTCCACACTCCATTCCAAGGAGTTTGAAGACTGTGTCCAATAGAGTGGCGACCCATGCATGTAGTAACAATGGACTAGGGACCCATGCATGTGAAATCCACGTCTATGCAAGAGGGACCACAATAAACATGATGTCCTCACCTATCTCTGCTACATATATACACTGTGTAAGTTGGCTTAATAGGTGATATAATTGATGTAATCGCTTAAAACTCGAAATAAAAAAAGACTCTCACTAGTAAAAAAAAATTATTTATATAATATATTTATTTATATATTTTAATTAAAAAATTTAAATACTTTTATTGATCAAGAAAATGTATTAAAAAGACTTCATTGTATCTTAAAATACAAAAGAATAAAATGCATTAAATTATATATATTTTTAGTTTATTTCACTGCACAATTGATCGATGAGACACGTTTTTACTATAATAGGACCATTTTCTGCCCCTCTCTTATTTCACTACACAAGCCATTGATGGGAGTGGGACACGTTTATTTATTTCACTGCACAAGCTGGCCCAGGGTTTTGGTCATAGGACAGGCTGGGAAAATATTAATACAAATTATTGATACAAAATTCTGCCCCTCTTAATTGGACCTTTTTCTGCTATGATAGGACATGTTTTTTGCTTTTACACTTAGCCATAGGAGTATAGGCTAAAAATTCAATAATTCAATAATTTATCCAGATATGAAAATAGATTTTAAATAAAAAAAATTTAATATATATTATTTGATTAATATTTAAAGATAAAAAGGTCCTACTTAACATTTTTGCTTATGGCCAACAACTTTGAGCTGCCCCTGTACATGGCCATCATTGCAAATACCAGACCAGCATAGTAGTGCCGATAAAATTGTATTCCTATCTACTCCATGGCCAACCCGATCGCTCTCCCTCTGTATGACAAAATCCCACGTAAAAACACTTTACAAAGACTCTTTGATATCCTAATCTTCTTCCTTCTCCTTTCTCTTCTTATTTATCGTTTTCTCTTCCTCAAAAAGCATGGTCTCACTTGGTTGCTTGCCTTCCTATGCGAGTCATGGTTCACCTTCACTTGGGCTCTCGTCATCAGCACCAAATGGAATCCTGTTGATTATAAAACGTATCCAGACCGACTCTTACAACGGTAACCTATAACATGTTGTGCCAAAAATACGTTACTTAATTTTAGTTGCCACTACAATTTGTATTTGGCTGTTCTTCTTCTATATATTTTTATTACAATCTCTTTACCTAGTCAGGTGTCTAACATGATTGATTCATGTTCATAACTTTGATATAGGGTACCTGAACTTCCATCGGTGGACATGTTTGTGACAACTGCGGACCCTGTGCTAGAACCACCTATCATCACAGTAAACACCGTGCTCTCTTTGTTGGCAATTGATTATCCAGCTCACAAGCTAGCTTGTTACGTATCAGATGATGGTTGTTCTCCAATCACTTACTACTCTCTAGTGGAAGCCTCAAAGTTTGCCAAGATTTGGGTTCCATTCTGTAAGAAGTACAATATTCATGTTAGAGCCCCCTTTAGATACTTTTCTAGTAACCCCCAAACTTTCGGGGGTAGTTCAAGTGATTTTCAACAGGAATGGAAGAGAATGAAGGTAATCCAAATCTGGAGTTTGTGTCTGAAAATTTAGTTTCCATCTTAAATCACAAAATTGGTATATCTTCTAAAAAAACTTTTTGTTTGCTATATTGCAGTAATCTAATGGTAAGATTATTACAAATTTTGTTACATAAAATTTATAAAGTCGTATATCATCAATCACAAATTTAAGAAAAAAAATTTCGAAAGTTATATATTATATTATTTAAGTCTATTAATCACGTTATTTGGCAGATCAATTTGTAAAAAATTAATCTGAAATAGTATAGCATTTTTCAGTTGTGAAATGGGACAAGGATGAGATCTTTGCCTGCAATTTATATGCAAATTTGTTTGTCATTTTCTTCTGTAGGATGAGTATGAACGACTTAGTCACAAAATTGAGGATGCGGTCCAAAAGTCAGTGCCAAGTGATTTTACTGGAGACTTTGCAGAATTCTCGAACATAGAATGCAAAAACCATCCGGCTATTATCAAGGTAACATTAACTCCCAAATAAAGAAAAAAGAAAAAAGAAAAAAGAAAAAAAAAGGAAGAAGAAGTAAAACACAATGATTCAGGGAAAAAAAAAAAAAAAAAAAAAAAAAAAAAAAAAAAAAAAAAAAAAAAAAAAAAAAAAAAAAAAAAAAAAAAAAAANTCTTATTCTATTTTACCGTTTTAAAAAAGTACTTTAAAAGTTGCTTTATTAATTATATAGTACTATTTTACAATTTTTTAAATATTTTAATTTTTATTTTCTTATGCAATACATTAAAATAATATATTTACACAATAAAATATATTTATATCTCTCTCTAATTTTACCCTCTCTCTCTACCACTCATCACCTCCATCACCACCGTGAAGACCCGAACCCCAACACAGTTTATTAAAAAAAAAAAAAAAAAAAAAAAACTAACACAGAAACTCATCCCAAAACCCAAACAAACCCAGCACAGAAACTTAATCAACTGTCAAAATTTCCACCCATCGATCCACCCAAAATTTTCAATCACCACCCATTGATCCATCATCAACAACACAACTAACAACCACCACCCACCACCCACCATCAACAACACAACCAACAACCACCACATCACAAAAACCATGGGAAACACCAAGCAAACCCACTTGACCACACCGATCCCACCACGATCCACCACCGAAACTCAGCCTCACACCCACGGCCAAAACTGATTAGTAAACCCATCACCACCCACAACCAAATCTGATTTGCAAACCCACAACCACGCCGATCTCGCCGAAAATCCATGAACAAACCCATGCCGGAAACCCATGAACAAACTCACGACCTCCATGCCTCCACCACAGAAGTTGATAGAGTCTCCAACGCCGTTACCTCCATGCCAATATGAGAAAGAGGAAGACAGAGTTTTCGGGTTTGCAGAAGAGAGAGCAGAAAGAAAGAGGGAGAAAGATAATGAAAATTATGAAATAATGAGAAAAGAGAGAAGAACCAAACCGATTAAAAAACAATTTTTGTTTATACCATTGTGCTACAGTGCCGTCCTACCTTTAGGCACTATGGCAAATTTTTTTACAAGTTTATGTCCTTAGCCGTTCCATTGTTGAGAGTTATTGGGCCTGAATGCTAAAATAAACTTACATTTGACATATAGCCTTTCTGTTGCTCTTACCGTAGTCTAGCCTTGCTAACTCGTGGGACTTCAGTGTTTCCCTTTTTTTTTTTAATAAATCATTTAAAAAAATGTTTTATGAAAAAAAAAAGAAAAAAAAAACTAATTTTTTTTAACAATTTTTTCATAAAACTTTTTCTAAAATTAATGATTAATATATGCCTTAAAGACATACATTAATTGGTCCTTATTAAAATTACATGTAAATTCTGAAAGATATCTAGTGTATTGTGTTTATTTAAAACATAAAAATGAATGTCATAAGCATGAAACCATTTTTATGTGAAAGAAATGTTACATATGTATGATACTTTGTTCTAATTTATATTATTTTACAATAGGTTATATGCGAGAACAAGACAAGTCTTCTAGATGGATTGCCACATTTGGTTTATATATCAAGAGAGAAGCGACCAAAACATCCACATCATTACAAAGCAGGAGCCATGAATGTTCTTGTATTTTGTAGTGTGTATTTAGTGTTATGCTTCTGGCCATTTTTGAAGGGATTATTTGGAAAGGAAGACATGGGATTCCATCATCTACAATATGCAAGTCAACTGCTTTAGCGTTACTTTTTGTGTACTTTTTGTAGAAGGGCTACAATAGGTTGAGACTTTGGTTATGGAATTATTTTCTTTGCTCACTACGATTTGAGGTTTTGGTCATGAAATTATGACGTTTTTCACACAGTAGTTCAAATCAAATTAGAAAATCAAACTTTATGAATTCTTGATGCTGAGAGATATATGGTTCAAGAGACTAAATTACCGTAAGGGCGCCATGTATTAACCTGTTTCCCTTCCATCCTACCCCACCTCCGAAGGATTATAGAATTTTTTTTTTCATTATGCTTTCCAATAAAGTTAGTTCCCTTCGAATTGGAGTTTTAAATAATATGTACTCTAATTTTCTTTGATGAAATATGTACTCTAGCTAATTGAATAGCAAAAATTCCATACCTTAATTTTCACTTTGCTTTATTTGCATGCGACGGACATGTTTGTTGTTATAAATAAACGTAGCTAATAATTTTATAAAGTCATTAACTCCAGTGCCTCATACTTATTACTTGTACTCCCCCACCCACGCCCCCCCCCCCCCCCCTCTTTCTCTCCTTTCCAGTTGTTCTTGGCAAATTACCTTAATTTTTAAAACCAAATGATTTTTAAAAAGACCTACGGTTTTTAGGAAAAAGTTTTTTTATTGGAAAAGGGACTTTTAAAAGGAAGACCCGAGGGTTTTGATTGTTCATTTGTTAAAAACAATGGATTTCATGAAAACTTTTGAAAGAAACTTTTCGTGAAAATCATTTTCACAATACAAGCAGCTTTAGGTGATTTGGAAGCACTCTTTGAGAAATACTTGTTTTTTTAAAGTGTTCGAAAATCATTTGAAAAACAAGCTTTTTAATCACTTTGAAAATTCTTTTAGATCAATCTTTTTGGTGTGGAATTATGGAATTTACAATGCTAACTAAAGAACTAGTACGCAAATCCATATTTAAAGAAGGTAAAATTTGTAAATAAATCATGCTTGTATAAATGGATCTATGAACCAAACATTAAGTTCACAATGGGTCCGTTTGGATAGCACTTATTGTTGCTGAAGAGTTGATAAAAACTGATTGTTGCTGAAAACACTGTAGCAAAATAATTTTTAAATGTGTGAATAGTATTGTGGGACCACTTTTAATATTAAATATTGCATGACAAGTGCGTGAACAGTGCACACACAGTATACGCACAGTAATTTTGTCCCCCAAAGTCAACAGCTGCGCGGCAGAAAAAAAAAAAAAAAAAAAAAAAAAAAAAAGGGAGAAAACGGCAGAAAGGAAACGCGCCGTGCCTCTGTATCCAAACCCTCACAATGTATGCATAATATATTTAGATATTGGATTGCTTGAGTCCTGACCAAGACTCAAGCAATTTCAATATCTAAATATTATGCATGCATGTCATATATATGTAAATAAAATACCATCTAGCCTCCACGTAAAATTTAATTAGATCAGATCAAGGGAATAGCTACATGTAAAGATAAATCGATCCAATCAGTCAAGCTTATTATTCAAAAAACCATCACATATTGTTCCAAGAACATGGGTAAGCCATATAATCAAAATAACATGTGAAGCAAGCATAAAATGATATTCATGCATGCAAAGATGAATGAAGTTATGAACATATTCATATTAGTATAAGAATTAGCATGATAGATATATGCTTGAAATCAAATTCTAATCCTATCATGCATGGCGANAGTGTTCGAAAATCATTTGAAAAACAAGCTTTTAAAATCACTTTGAAAACTTCTTTTAGATCAATCTTTTTGGTGTGGGAATTATGGAATTTACAATACTAACTAAAGAACTAGTACGCAAATCCATATTTAAAGAAGGTAAAATTTGTATAAAATCATGCTTGTAGAAATGGATCTATGAACCAAACATTAAGTTCACACTGTATGCATAATATATTTAGCTATTGGAATTGCTTGAGTCCTGACCAAGACTCAAGCAATTTCAATATCTAAATATTATGCATGCATGTCATATGACTCATATATATGTAAATAAAATACCATCTAGCCTCCACGTAAAATTTAATTAGATCAGATCAAGGGAATAGCTACATGTAAAGATAAATCGATCCAATCAGTCAAGCTTATTATTCAAAAAACCATCACATATTGTTCCAAGAACATGGGTAAGCCATATAATCAAAATAACATGTGAAGCAAGCATAAAATGATATTCATGCATGCAAAGATGAATGAAGTTATGAACATATTCATATTAGTATAAGAATTAGCATGATAGATATATGCTTGAAATCAAATTCTAATCCTATCATGCATGGCAATACCCATTCGTGTCAAGGAAAACATGTACAATCACATTCTTCATGCAAACAAACACTTAAATTAAGCAAAAAAGAATTTGAAAACAATGACAATAAGGGAGAATTTAGAGATTATACCCTTGGAGACCTTGATTTAGATTATGGGAATTGGATTTAGGAATTTTCTAGAGTATTTGGGAGATTTTTAAGAGGATTTCAATGGATTTTTTTACTTATTCAACTAGGAGCAGCGTTACATACAAGTGAGAGAGTTCAAATGAACCCCTTAGTTTAGACCAAAAAAAGTTGTATATAAAAATATATATTTTTTGTTTTGACCCCTTAAAATAAAAATTTGAACACCTTGACCGTAAATTTTTTTAAACTCAACTGAAATAAACTTGAATATGATTATCTTAGTACTACTTTTACAATATTTTCCCAATAAACTTTAAATGATAAGTTGTAATTGATTTTAGAGACAATAACACTCCCCTCCCTTAAAGTTAGGGGAAATTACACTCCAGCCCAAACCTGAAGGGAAAAAACAATTTCCCCCTTAACATCTAATTGACCAAACTTTGTTAAATTAATATTAAAAATGTTATCTATTAACTTGTCCTTTGTTTAAGGGCAAGTTTCAAAAATTATCTTTCATTTCAAAATTAAAATTCATTGTATTAAATTTTTAATTGAAGTGTATTCTAAAATATTAAGGATGAATTTTTTAATTATTTTTTTTCTCTTTCAGGGGATTGTGAAGAGATTTGTCATTGTAAGTGTTTTGGTGCTTGATAAATTTTGCATTTTTATTCTAAATTTATCAGTTATTGTTTTAATAACCATGGTTAAATTTTGTAAAAAGATTCTTATAGAAATTTAGAATATTTCATTAGTAATATAAACAAAAGGATGGGAGTATTAATTTTTTCAAATCTCAAGGGAGGAGAGTATTTTTTTCATTCAAGTTTGGGGTTGAGTGTCATTCAAACATATTCATATTAGTATAAGAATTAGCATGATAGATATATGCTTGAAATCAAATTCTAATCCTATCATGCATGGCGATACCCATTCGTGTCAATGAAAACATGTTCAATCACATTCTTCATGCAAACAAACACTTAAATTAAGCAAAAAAGAATTTGAAAACAATGACAATAAGGGAGAATTTAGAGATTATACCCTTGGAGACCTTGATTTAGATTATGGGAATTGGATTTAGGAATTTTCTAGAGTATTTGGGAGATTTTTAAGAGGATTTCAATGGATTTTTTTACTTATTCAACCAGGAGTAGCGTTACATACAAGTGAGAGAGTTCAAATGAACCCCTTAGTTTAGACCAAAAAAAGTTGTATATAAAAATATATATATTTTTTGTTTTGATCCCTTAAAATAAAAATTTGAACACCTTGACCCTAAATTTTTTTAAACTCAACTGAAATAAACTTGAATATGATTATCTTAGTACTACTTTCACAATATTTTCCCAATAAACTTTAAATGATAAGTTGTAATTGATCTTAGAGACAATAACACTCCCCTCCCTTAAAGTTAGGGGAAATTACACTCTAGCCTAAACCTGAAGCGAAAAAACAATTTCCCTCTTAACATCTAATTGACCAAACTTTGTTAAATTAATATTAAAAATGTTATCTATTAACCTGTCCATTGTTTAAGGGCAAGTTTCAAAAATTATCTTTCATTTCAAAATTAAAATTCATTGTATTAAATTTTTAATTGAAGTGTATTTTAAAATATTAAGTATGAATTTTTTATTTTTTTTTTCCTCTTTCAGGGGATTGTGAAGAGATTTGTCATTGTAAGTGTTTTGGTGCTTGATAAATTTTGTATTTTTATTCTAAATTTATCAGTTATTTTTTTAATAACCATGGTTAAATTTTGTAAAAAGATTCTTATAGAAATTTAGAATATTTCATTAGTAATATAAACAAAAGGAGGGGAGTATTAATTTTTTCAAACCTCAAGGGAGGAGAGTGTTTTTTTCATTCAAGTTTGGGGTTGAGTGTCATTCCCTCAAACCTCAAGGGAGGGGAATGTAATTACCTCTTGATTTTATGTGGATCTACAACTAATATAACTTTTTTACCTACCTTTAACAACTTGCCACCTAAATTTTGTTGTGATTTCTTTTTTCCTGATAGTATTGTGCTAGTAATACTACTCTTTAAATATTTAATTTTATAAGAAAGAAAAAAAATGTTTCAAAATTTTGCTCATTCATTAAAAAATAATAATAAACCTTCCCTTGGGACTTTGGTATTGACAGTAGATTGATTTTTTTTTTTTTTTGTTACACTTTTCTTCTTCATCAGTAACAAATTACACCACCAATACAACTAACAAATTTACATCTACATCTATGATTCTTTCTTTATTCTCTCTATTTCTTTTTCTCCCTTCTATGTTTTCTTAGTTTTTCCTCTGTTTGATAAAGTAGTTTAATAGGTGTTCTGTAGGTACACAAAAATACCAATCTAATGATGATGCCAGTGATGCTGATGTGGGAAGATTCACCTTCAATGAGTCCCCAATTTTCGTGCCGAGTACAACCATTTTGGTGGTGCACTTGACAGCTCTGGTTGTGAGTTTGCTAAAGTTGCAACCACCACTAGCTCGTGATGGGTATGGGTTAGGGCTAGGTGAGGTATTTTGTAGTGTGTATTTGGTGTTAAGCTTCTGGCCATTATGGATTGAGGTTTTGGTGTAATAATATTCCTTAATGCGTGAGAGATATTATGGTTCAAGAGTATGTATTTTCTCCTCCATTTGTTTATGTTTCTTTTTCTTTTTCATTTTTTTTAAAAATGAATTTACTATTAACCAGTTCTAGTTGTCACTTGTGATAGACCATCCAGCAGAGGCTGCTTTTGGTGATAATACGTACCCGCTAGACAAAGAGAAGACTCCACATAAAAACGGCCAAAAGCTTGAATTTTTTATATTATTATTCAAAATCTTGACTGCACCCAACCAGACGCGTGTCAAACCATACATGATCTATACATTCTTTAATAGATATGAATTTTAATAATTATGATAGTTAATATATTAATACTAACCACTAATCCGTCCAATGCATTAAAAAAAACCTTTAGGAAACATTATTTTTTAACTTTTAATTAATTTTAAATATGAATTTTAATAATTATAATTGTGGGGGGAGAAAAACCCAGCCCAACTTATTGGGCCCAAGGCCCTGAATGAGGAACACTCTTCATCCGAGGAGATAGGGCTTTCAGTCGGATGCCCACGCCAATGGGGGATGCCTGGAGATGAACACGTATTCCATCCGAGGAGATGCTCATATGTCCGAGTAGTCATGAGCCCTCGGATCCGAAGAGGTTTGATCAAGCACGAGTATGGGAGGTTCAAGTGATCTATTTGACAAGTGTCAAGAGGGAGAGGAACCTCGGACACACATAAAGATAACGGCAACGGAGAAATATCAAGGAGGCATACTTCAACCACCACATTTAATGCACTGTACCTACCTTTCTGGCCGCATTTATGTGGACAGACATTCATTATGATTTAATAAAACTGTTATCCTATCATTTTTTAAAAATATGATGTGACAAGATTTATAGACTTTAAATTTAATAAAAACTATTTTTGTATTTGAAATTATATATTTTATCATTTAAAGAAAATATAATGTAACAAGGTTTAAACATAAAATAAAATTTAAACATAAAAATTATATTTAAATAATGATGTATAAAATTGTGAAGAATCAAAAAGTTACGATACATAATATGTTTCGCTTTTGCTTTCATAAAGTTGCATGTGTTCATTTAAATATTGAAAATAAGCTGGGGAGGACCAGCGTTCCCGACTAGATATTTGGAATTTGTAATAATTGTGTAAGGAAAATTTTGTAAGTGCCATGACAGTTCTTTGTCTTTATGCGAATGACAAACTGATTTGAATCACACTGGACTTGCTTATGATAATAAAATATTAAAATCCTAATTAATTGCTTTATTAAAGACCTCTCTATCATTTCATTTTGATAATTACATTGAGGGAAGGGGAATTTGAGGCTCTTAGCTTGTAGTAATTTGATCACTCCAGAGTATATGAGTACAACAATAAAAGATATGGCTTGTATCTATACTTAGAGTTAGTCAGGCTTAGGTTTTATTGCTCAGATACAGTTTCTGAGGTCTTAAAAACCATTTAAAGAAAATATGATATAGCAAGGTTTATATATAAAATATAATTTAAACACAATTAAAATATTGTATTAAAATAATAATATATAAAATTGTGAGGTTGACACAATGTTTTGCTTTGAATTATGTTTGGCTTTCATATATATTGTAGATTACAGTTGCATGTGTTCATTTAAATATTGAAAATTAAGTTGAGGAAGACCAACATTTTGGCATTTATAATATCTCGATTAGACATTTGGAATTTGTGATAATTGTATCAGGAAAAGTTTGTATGTGCCAAGATAGCTCTTTGTCTTTGTGTGAAGGACAAATTGATTTGAATCACTCTTCCTTGATTATCATTAAAATATATATATATATATATATATAAATCATAATTGTAAAGTTATTATTTATAACTATGTGTTTTTGTTGGCTTATATTCCGGGTCAAATTTGATTGTAATTTTATTCAATCGTTTGTATCCTGTATTTATTGTGGGATTTCATTGTAAGGGGTGTGTGATAGAGAGAGTGGTGTGAAGACTCAAGCATTTAAAGACTGAAGAAGTTTTCACAGGTAGCTCGCGACTTAGCATCCCGCGAAGTATCTCATGTGCCTTGCACATGCTGAAATGCGAAGAGTCAGGTCAGATGGAGACAGTTGTGTCTCATGAGTATCTCGCGGGTAATGTGTGTTCCTTCCCGCGAGACACCTGCGAGACATTCTGTTTTGCCAACCTATCCAGTCTAATACACACTTTCTGTGCCTACACTATTTATACCCACATTACCCACAAATGTTGAGTAGTGCTTTTGAGAAAAAACCTTAACCAAACACCTTGAGAGTTAGAGATTGTTATACCTACAATCCTCTACACATTTGTTTTAGGAATTTCCTCAACTCCTACTTCTCCATTTTTATACCATTGAGAGGTTGATAGCCCAAACACTTACTACACCCTTTCTGAGTGTCAAGTGAAGTTTTGGTGCTGCTGGGAAGCATTGGAAGAAGCCAAGGATGGCAGATGCAACATGGAGCTTGTTGCGGGATCCAGAGAGATAGACAAGACATAGTTCCAAGAAGCCTTGTTGGAGTAGGAGCTTGAAGGGCTTAGATACAAAGGGTAGATTAGGCTTGGAGGGTCTCTTGCTCACCTATGTATCCCAACTGATTGTCTAGTGGATCGATTTCAGCTTGGAGGGCGGCGGAGATGTTTTTTGCCGAGTTTTTCGATTTCCTCTTCGATAACACGTCTCGGTGTTATCTGTGTTTGCATTTCTCTTCCCTACTCTTGTTCATTTTATTTTTACTGCTGTGTTGCTTTAAATATGGATTAGAGTAGCTCTTTTTCTTATACGCTTGTGTTTACATTATTTTGCACTTAGTATTAAGTTAGTGTAAAATCAACCAAGCTGTAACTTTGATTTGGGGGTCTAAACAACTCTTGTGTTTTTGACACATTTTCGAGCTTTCAATTGGTATTAGAGTGGGTACACTCGTTATGGTTTAAATACTTGAGTGTGTTTCTTGACCCCGTTTGAGATGGACCGGTCTCAATCTTTAAATGTTCCACCATATTTTGATGGTAGTAATTATGCTTTTTGGAAAGTCTGAATGAGGGCATTCTTACGTTCCATTGATGTTACTATTTGGGATGCGGTTGAAATATGTTAGACTAGGCTGGAGGCCACTAAATCCACTTGGGATAAAGCAGCTCTTGCGGCAGCTAACACTAACAGTAAAACTTTGAATGCTATATTTTGTGGTGTGTCTCCAGACGAGTTTCACAGGATCTCTCACATGACAATAGCCAAGGAATCTTGAGAGATATTGGAGACCACTTATGAAGGAATAAAGAAAGTGAAGGACACAAAGTTTTAGATGCTTACCACCAAATTCGAAGAGCTTAAGATGGGAGATGATGAGTCCTTTGATTCATTTTATGGAAAACTCAACAAAATTGTGATTGTGAAGCTCAATCTTGGTGAGAAGATTGAGGATGCAAAGGTGGTGTGAAAAATTTTGAGGTCCCTACCAGAGAGCTTCTGAGCGAAAGTCACAGCTATAGAGGAAAGTAAAGATTTGGATGAAATTAAGATCCAAGAGTTCATTGGGTCTCTTTAAACGTATGAGCTTGGACTGCCTTCTCATAAGACAAGTAAATCTCTTGCTCTTAAAACCATCACCGAAAGAATGGATGATTCCTCCAGAGAAAATGGAGTGGAAAAGGATGTAGCATTCATTGCAAAGAACTTCCAAAAATTTCTGAAGGTGAAGAACAGTGGGAAACCGTTCAGCAGAGGGAAGTTCTCATCCTCCAAAGGTGATAAGAAGGAGTATAAGAAGAAAGATGGAAAGGATTCCCAGTCTCCTTAAGGCATTGTGTGTTATGAATGCAATGGCCATGGACATCTCAAGAAGGAGTGTCCCAACTATCTAAGAGGAAAAGGTAAGGCTTATGCCACAACGCTTAGTGATTTAGATTCTTCAAATTCTGATTCTGAAGAGAGCTGTGATGGAGAAGGGAACTACTCCGCCTTTATGACTATTACCCATTATGAGTCGTCGGAGGACTTGAACTTGCTGGTACAAGAGCTTGGGGATCATAGTGATGAAGAATCAATAGGAGTTGTTGAGGAAATTGATGCTGAAGAAGATGAAAACACAGTCAGTCTTCAAGAAAACTACAATTCCCTACTTGAAAGGTCAGGAGAATATACAAGGGTGGCTAAGGTAGCCGTAAAGAAGATGAAAAAGGCAGATGAGGACTATAAAAGTCTTCTAGTGCGTTATAAAGAGGCCAAGTGTGAGATAGAGACGCTAATGGTGAGCTAATTGAAGCGTATTCAAAAATTAGATTTCTTAAGCTAGAAGTAGTGCAAGCAAATGCCAAGATAGAGAGGGTATCCACGAAGAAGCTAGTTGATGTTATTTCATCTCAAAAACATTTTTCAGATAAGTCTGGGTTGGGATATACTGAAGGGAGTAGCTCATCAAACAATGTCGCCAAAGATGTGAGATTTGTGAAAGCTAAAGAGTAGATTGAAGTTGCCCCTACTCCTAAGAAAATAAAGGATGAAAAGAAGAAGAATGTAGTTGACCAACGGGTGTTGAATAAACCTCGTAATCAAACTATGATTTATGCCTTCATCACTTGCTTGGAAAGCTTTACTAGACGGTTTGAAAGTCCTAACTCTCAAACCCAATTCTTTAGGGATATCACCCCAAACGCACGTGCCGTGTGGGTGAAAAGGGGTACTCATGCATAAGTATTCTAATATGTCCATGCATTAATTCTTCCGTTGTTTAGGGACATTTGCTCATGCATCTCTACATGCTTGTTTTGATTTGTATCATTTGATTTTGGCTTTAGCATGTTTCTTTTTCAAGCTTTTGCTTTGTGTTTGTTTTTGTTCTGTTTTTTTAAGTGTGTTCAAAAAATTCAAAAACCCATAAAAGGTTGAAAAATCTTCAAAAAGTTTGATCACTTGTTTTGTGTGTATCACATGTGAGTTTGGCCTAGTACCTTTGTACTAATGGTTTAGTGCATTTACGAGCTTAGCTTATTATGTATGCACATTTATTTGTGTGGGGGAAATCTTGAAAACTATGTGTGATTGTTGTAAATAGATCTTCAAGCTTGTCATGAATGATTGGTCAATAGTCTTGATGGTCTTAATACTTGCATAGACTAGTGCCTATATCTCTTCCCACTTTATTATTATTATTATTATTATTTTTTTTGCAAAAGAGCTCACCAAATGTAAATCTCCAAATGAAAAGAGATTTTGAGCTGCAAAAGCCTGTCGCACATACTAGTATTTGACTAGGAAAAAAGGAAAGCGACTTTTTGTTTTGAAATGTATGGTGCTTAAAAAGCCAAAGGCTAATTCTCAACGTTGAAATATAAAAATTTCAAGCACTGATCTCAAAAAGAGATGTATTATCTGTTAGGACATATGTGGTTCACATATTAAGAACATATGTCATGCTTTTATGTAGTTGGCTAATCCTTTGACAAAACGTACTTTACTTGTATTTGGGTAGATCTAAGTTGTGTTTAATACTTGAAGAAACATGTTGTTCAAGTCTAGTATTTAAGCCATGAAGATTGGACTAAGAAACAAGTGAAGAAAAGGTGTTCATTAAAGCTGGACAGATAGCTCGATACCTGCGGACAGATATCTCGACAGCTGCTTGAAACCTCCCGACAACTGGCTATCTATCAAGCTTTTTAAGGTGTTTTCTTATCGCAGTCTCGACACCTTCTCGGCAGCTAGTGGATCGATCGAGAAATCTTCTGTCTTCTCGATAGCTCCTCGACAGATAGCTATCTATCGAGCTTTAAAACCCGACACCTCCTCGACACCTCCCAATTGATCGAGGTTACGGGAAATCAGAATTTTTAGATATGATTTTTGGGCAAGGCTTATATATTTGTGTAGGGTTTCTTTTCTCACAACCCTAAACCTATATAAAGCTTATTTTAGAGGCTGTTACAAAAGAGAATACAAGGAGAATATAAGCAAAAGGTGACCGATACTTTATTCTCTCTAAAAGAAGCTACTGCGTCTTTGCGCCTTAGGGTTTTGTAACAAAGTGCTTCTTGATCTTCATTGTTGATGAAGTGAAGAACTTTGCAGCCAACATTCTTCTTCCTCAAGTTGGTAAGTGAGTCACGTACTGGGATTCGTGCAAAGGAGTTAGTCACGTATTGGGATCCGTGCAACAAAAAAATGGGTGGCATTCATATATTAAAGTGTTTAGAGGTTCTGAAGCGGTAGAAGGTTTTTGCTGTGAGTTCATCTACGGGGATTGTAGAGTCTAAGGACAAAAGTTTTGTACTAGATCTGAAACTTCTCTTTACTATAGTGGATTGCTTTTCGGGAAGGTTTCCCCCTAGGTTTTTTACTGTGAAACTGGTTGGTTTCATTGGTTTTCCTAGGTCATCATATCTTGTCTTATTTATTATTTCCACTGTATGATTTTGACATGATATTGATGTTTGTTTGTTTTAACAAGTTTTATTAATAATAAATCTAACTAACAACTTAGGTTTAAAACTTGTTAATTCTATCAACCGGGGTTTATATTTTCCAACAAGTGGTATCAGAGTGGGTTCACTTTGATTGGAATAATTTCCTAAGTGTGGTCCATTGGCCCCTCTTGTCATGGATAAAGGACAATCTTTATTTATACCTCCTTTGTTTGATGGAACTAATTATGCATACTAGAAAGTTCGTATGAAAGTCTTTTTGCAGGCTTTAAGTGAACAGGTATGGCAAGCTGTTGAAGTTGGCTGGATTAAGCCAAAGGAAGTGCCGATGGATTGGGATGATGTAACAATCACTGCGGCAAATTTCAACAGTAGGGCCTTGAATGCTTTGTTTTGTGGGGTGACTAATGAGGAATTCAAGAAAATATCATCCACGGAAGTTGCCAAGGAAGTATGGACCATTCTTGAGACAACCTATGAAGGTACCCAGGCAGTAAAGATTGTGAAGTTTCAACAACTCACTAGTAGTTTTGAAGAAATAAGGATGGAGAAGGATGAGACATTTGATGAGTTTTATGCCAAACTCAAGGATATTGTGAATTCTGCTTTCAACCTTGGAGAATGTATTGCAGAATCTAAAATTGTGAGAAAAATCCTTAGGTCTTTACCTGAAAGATTCCATGCTAAGATCACTGCCATTGAAGAAGTAAAGGATATTGATAAAATTCCTTTGATTGAGCTTGTAGGGAACCTTCAAACCTATGAGATGGAATTAGGTTCAATGGGAAAAGGTGGAAAGAGTAAAAGCTTGGCTCTTATGGGTATAGAGGAAGAGACTAAGGACTCTGAAGATAAAGATCAAAGTGAAGATGAGGATGAGGATCTAACCTTCATAACTGATGAGATTATCAACCTTCTTCAGTTTAGGAAAAAGGATAAGGGCAAACCTCTTAGGAAACCTAAATCCTTTAGGAAGGGCAAGAATGAGAAACCCCTCATCAAATGCCATGAGTGCAAAGGTTTTGGTCATATGAGGATAGAGTGTCCAAACTGCCTCATGAAGGAAAAGACCAAAGAGTTAAAAGATAAAGGGTTGGTTGCTACTTGGAGTGATACTGAGAATGACTCTTCTGATGAGCTTGTGAATGAATGTCGCCACGTTATGGCCTTTGTTGCCTCAACCAATAAGGTGATTGTGGAGAGTGCTAGTGACAGTGAGGATTCTTCTGGTGATGAAGTACCTAAGAAGATGACCCTTCAAGAAGCTTATGATAAGCTATGTACTGAATTCATAAAATCTGAAAAGACTTCTCATCTTTGTAGAAAAGAGCTGAATGAGGTAAAAATTAAAAAAGCTTATCTCTTAGTCAAACTGGATGAGACTACAAGGTTAGTTGAGACTCTTGTTGTGGAGAACGCCTCATTAGAAGAGAAGGTCAAGAATCTTGAGGTTGAGCTTAGTCAAGCTAGAACTCAAATAGAAAGGATGTCTAGTGCAAAACTTAATGAGGTATTAAGTGCTCAAAGTTCTGACAAGACTGGCTTAGGATATGCTGTTTCCTCCAGCCCCTCATCTTCCATGGTTTCTAGATCAAGGACTGTCTTTGTGCCATAATCTGAGAAAGGTAATAAAGGTATGAAATCCAAAACTGATTTGGTTAATTCTATATCCTTTATTAGACCTCATGTTTGTCATCATTGTGGTGTTGCTGGACACATTCATCCTAATTGCTTTAAGTTGTATCCTCATAAGCAATTTTCCAAACGGTCACAAGTTTCCTCTCAAGGACTTGCACCTTTGTTTGGAGAATTATTAAAAACTTTGAGCTTTTTAACTCAATTTCAGGAGAATTCTAATTTTTTTTATGTCATTTAGTAGACATACTAGGACACGTGCCTTTTCATCTTCACGGCCAAAGATTCGTGCTGTGTGGGTGAGAAAGGAGCCTAAGACTTAATTGTCTTTTCTGTTTGTCCTCTGCTTTGATTCTTTCTATCTAGTAGGACTTTCTTTGCTTGATTTCTTATCTGTTTTTGGAATCATGCTTTCATGCATCTGCATAATTCTATCATGTTTTCATGCATATGCATTTTTCTTTCATGCATTCATGTTGTTTATCTGTTTTTTTTTTTGGTTGTTTAGTTTTTATTTTTTTTTTGTTTTCAAAATAAAAATAAAAAGGAAAAATCAAAAAATACAAAAATAATGTGTGTTTGTGTACTTTGGTACTTGTGTACCTTGGATGGCCATTGAAACAAAATTTCTAAACTTTGTATCCCTTTGTAACTTAGATGAGCACTCTTATGCACAACTAAGCAAATAAGCTTTGTGATTCTTGTTTGTGATGAGTAAGATTAAATTATCTCTTGAACTTAACACTCATATCACTCTTTTTGACGGGTAGGACTAGAAAATCCTAAGAGAAAGGCATAAATAACCATCTCACCACTGTTGCCCACCAATTATAGTAAGACACCTGTATGCTTCGGCATAGCAAAAGTGCAATGTCAATGACATTTATGTGCTTCAGCATAGTAAAATTGGAATGTCAAATATCATTGGGTATTTCTTTTCTCTCTCTCTTATATGCCCATGCATGATATGCTAAATAAAAGAAAATATGCAAAGAAAATAAAAAGCAAAAAGATAAAAAATGCTTTAAATATGATTGCAAGCATGTATTCTAGGAGATGTGGGAGTTATAGGATGTACCTCGAAGGTGATAGTCCCCATCAAACAGTTATGATTGTGTGTGAGTTAAAGTGATTTTCTCATATCTCAAATCTTCATAACATGTATACACATGCAATCTTGCGATGTTTTTCACACACAACATGCAATATTCTTTACTACTCTTGATACATGTGCAAGTACAATGTGATTTGGCCATCAAAAGGTTTTACATGTGCTATTGTATACTAATTAAACTGTCATGACTTGTTTTTGAAATATAAAATTTGTTAGACTTGTTTAGTGTGTGTGTGTGTGTTTTGGATCCATGTGTTTTTCATATGTTTTGCATCTTTCTTTTATCTTGTCATCCATAGCATCTTATTTCATTACATTCATGCTTTTATATGGATTCTTTGTACCCCCTTGATCATCCTTGATCATCTTTATGTTTCTCGGGTGAAGTTTTATAGTTTCTTGTACCCTTTGTCAATCATGACAAAAAGGGGGAGAAATTGTGAAGGCTTTGTGGTTTCTTTCTTTAAGATTCTACAAGTTAGGGGGAGAAATACATACCTCTGTAAGGGGGAGATGTGTTTTATCTTGTTAGGGGGAGTGCACCTCCTTCTTCTTGTACCTTGGGTCTTGTGACCATGTTTACATATATTGTGCTTATCTTCTTTATATGCTGATGTATGTTTCCCTCACCTACTTCTACATGTGTTGTTTCTTTTCTATCTTCATAGACATGTTTCTTATACTTATATGCAATCTATTATTTCTGTTTCACACTAAGATGCCTTGATGAGTTTTGTTTAAAGTGTTTCAGAAATACAGGTTGTTAAAGTTTACTTGCCATAAACTCTTTTCTTGCAAAAATTTTCAAGGGTTTATGATAGGATATATTTTATTGTATTCAACAAGTGAATATAAGTTGAGTGATTTATGACTTCTCTCATATGTTCATTTGTTTATTGTGGTTTTGTCATGGATTGTCAAAGGGGGAGATTGTTAGGACATATGTGGTTCACATGTTAAGAACATATGTCATGCTTTTATGTTGTTGGCTAATCATCTGACAAAATGCACTTTACTTGTATTTGGGTAGATCTAAGTTGTGTTTAATACTTGAAGAAACATGTTTTTCAAGTCTAGTATTAAAGTCATGAAGATTGGACCAAGAAACAAGTGAAGAAAAGGTGTTCATTAAAGCTGGACAGATAGCTCGACACCTGCGGACAAATATCTCGACAACTGCTCGACACCTCCTGACAGCTAGTGGATCGATCGAGAAATCTTCTGTCTTCTCGATAGCTTCTCGACAGATAGTTATCTATCGAGGTATAAAGCTTGACACCTCCTCGACACCTCCCGATCGATCGAGGTTACGGGAAATCAGAATTTTCAAATCTAATTTTTGGGCCAGGCTTATGTATTTGTGTAGGGTTTCTTTTCTCACAACCCTAGACCTATATAAGGCTTATTTTAGAGGCTATCACAAAAGAGAATACAAGGAGAACATAAGCAAAAGGTGACTGATACCTTATTCTCGCTGAAAGAAGCTACTGCGTATTTGCGCCTTAGGGTTTTGTAACCAAGTGCTTCTTGATCTTCATTGTTGATGAAGTGAAGAACTTTGTAGCCAACATTCTTCTTCCTCAAGTTGGTAAGTGAGTCACGTATTGGGATTCGTGCAAAGGAGTTAGTCACGTATTGAGATCCGTGCAACAACAAAAAGGGTGGCGTTCATATATTAAAGAGTTCAGTGGTTCTAAAGTGATAGAAGGTTTCTGCTGTGAGTTCATCTACGGGAATTGTAGAGTCTAGGGACAAAGGTTTTATATTAGATCTGAAACTTCTCTTTACTATAGTGGATTGCTTTTTGGGAAGGTTTCACCCCAGGTTTTTTACTGTGAAACTGGTTGGTTTCATTGGTTTTCCTAGGTCATTATATCTTGTCTTATTTATTATTTTCACTGTATGATTTTGACATGATATTAATGTTTGTTTGTTTTAACATGTTTTATTAATAATAAATCTAATTAACAACTTGGGTTTAAAACTTGTTAATTCTATCAACCGGGTCTATATTTCCCAACATTATCCAAAAAGGATCAAATGTCATGATTTATGTAGAAGCCATATGAAAAGCTTCTAAGATGTGTAATCATTTTGTGGGAGGTCATATATGTTCATTTCTATAATTGAGATAGACCACTTGACCTAGTACCAGTTGTGTATGACTTGATTGAATTGATCATTGAAACTTCACTTTGGTCTAAGGACTATTTCATAGTTGTGTACCAGTTTTGTTCAAAATGCAGTTTTGTATTTTTCTTTAAAAACTAGTTCAGATGGTGTTTCGCGAGAAGCTCGCGACTTAGAGCTTCCTGTGAAATGAGCTTGAGGGAAATAAAATTTTCATCGCTTTACACAGAAACTCTTGCGACTGCCTTGCAACTGTATTATGACCAATAGCTTCTCGTGAAATGCTGTTTGGCCGAAACTGGATTTTTCCAAAATTAGACTGAGGCTATCGCAACTGTCTCGTGACTTAAAGTTTCTCACAAAAGTTTTTGTGCATCAGGTGTCCTTCTCGTGACTGTCTCACGACTACGTCGCTACTGCCTAACCCACGAAAAACGCGTGTTTTCAGTTTTCATTTAGTAGATGTGACAGTTTTTTCAAAGACACTCATCTTCCCTCGCTAAGCCTCTTTCGAACCCCTTTCAACCCAAAACTCATTTTTAAAGTAAACCCATCATTCTCAAGCATATTTTCCGCATTTTCATCTTCAAGGTATGTTTTCTAAAACACTCTCTTCATGTTTTTCTTTAATTATGCAGAATTCTATGTTAGGGTTCCATATTTTGGGGATTTTTTCGAAATTGGGTTGGGGTTATCAATTTTTGCAAAATTTGTTAAAATCTTTGATTGGCCTGAGTCCCATTTGGTGTTTATGCATCTGTGTTGGCCCCTTGTGGCAGTTTTAACTTGTTTTTAGGCATATTTTCACTATGTTCATGCATTCTACATCTTTGTTGTGCTTTATTGCATATTAGATGTTTGACAGAATGTCCTAGTGACATTCTTGTGCTATATTGGATTCAAGTGAATTCCAATCTTTGGGTTTGCACTTGTTTGACCTTGTTTGACTTGTTTTGGTCACTATTTATTTGTTTCACACACTTTGCCCATGTTGCACACACTAGGCATACACCTAGGCACCTCTAAGTACGGCCTCATGCATCTCAAGATGCATACACATGCACCAGCACATGCACAACCTATACACACATAGACACACTCACTCTTTTCATGCAATGTGTTTATGTTTACATGCTTTTACACCTTTAGCATGCTGGTTTTGTCTGTTTGCTCTGTTTTAAGTTGTTTATACTCTGTTTTAGGTTATTTTACCTTTTCTTTGAACTAACTTGAATCTAATCAAGTTCTGTGTTCTGGTGTGTTTTTGCATTTGTTTCCTTGTTGTGTGCTCATTTGTGCAGATCTCTCCATTTAAGCACTCAGCTGTGAAAGGAGGAACCGTTACTAAGGTTAAAGAGGACTCGTTTTTCAACAGAAGTGTATGATCCTGACTTGTTCAAATCTTATGTTGCCTTTTAGATCTATTCTACCTGTTTTCGAGATGCTCCCTTGCTGGTTGAAAGGGTTGTTGACCAACCATCTCTCCGTGAAACTAATATTCCAATTTGGTTTGCAACTAAGGATTGGAACTTTCTGCTTTCAACTCTTGAGGATGCATACGAGAACATGGTAAAAGAGATCTATGCCAATGACATTGTAGAAGGAGAAGAGTTAAAATGTTAGGTTACAGGAAAAAGTTTCTTAGTGACACCAGTTTATTTGGCGGAAATCTTGCACATTAACCGGCCAATACTCCCCATACCACCGATATATGATGAGCTGAATCTAGATGAAGAGGTTCTTAAAGAAGTTTTAGGAGCTAATTTGGAATTCTCCTCAAATAGTAAATCAATTAGTGTGGCATCCCTTTCTCCAGAATTGTGACTGCTCTCAATGATCATTTGTAGCAACCTATATCCTTTGTCAAGCACCGAGTATATGAATCTCTGTAGGGCATTATTCTTGCATGATCTGATTACTGATGAAAAGATTGATGTGTGCTATCATATCTTCCATATCTTGGCCAAAACGGTTGACCGGATTGCTTCCAGGAATTGTATTCCTTTTTGCCGCCTTATCTCAAGAATTTTGAAGCTCAAAGGTGTCCATCCCTCCGAAGATGAGCACCCATACCCAAGGCCAAGTCCAATTAACATTTGTACTCTCCATGCAAGTATGAGTCACACCAAAAAGAATGCCAAACAAGAAAGTCATACAACTCCATGAAGCTTAAGTTCTACCCCCTATGCCTTTGATGAACAGTTAGGAAACATCATGGCTACACTTCAAGAGATTAATACCAAACTTTCCGGACTATCTACTATCATGTATTCCCAGCACATTTGCTTTGATGCAAAGTTCACATCTCTCCAAACTTAGATGGACGAAATTCAACGGAAGCTAGAAGAAAATGGAGACTAGCTATTCCATGACAAAAAGGCGGAGATGGTGTCCATGTTGTAAAGGAGGAGAAAATGGTGTCATTGATAGGGGGAGTGTAGTGAAAGGGGAAGGAGAAGCTAGATCATCTGTTTTTGCTTACAATTTTTACTTTTACTGCTTTTGTTTAAAGCTTTTATTCTCTGTTTTTATTTTCAGTTTATCTTCAATATTTGTGTTTAATCTCTATGCTTTGTAGCATTTTCTTGTACTTTTTAAGATATTGGTAATATGTCTTAGGTACCTCACTTTTGTGCACTAGTAGGATCTTGTATTCTAGATGCATATACTTCGTGTATTTTGCATTGGTTAAGTGTTGGACATGCAATTCATCCTAAGGATTTTTCTTAATTGCATTGTGTGTTCGGATGAGCATTTACTTGCTCATTGTAGTCATTTTGAATGACTGTTTTTTTTATTTATCAAGATATGCTCACATGTTTTATTATGTTTACAAACTTGATCGCACTTTATTTGCTCATGTATGTACCTTGAGTTTAACTTGTCATAAGCTTAATGAAAGTTTTGTTTATGTGCAAGTGTTTCGGGTAACAGGTATATACATGCAAGTGCTTCACAGCTTCTAGATTAGGTGTAAGTGAGTTTTGCCACTGTTCCTAAACTCACGTTTAAGTCTAGAGTTTGTTTTAGGGGTTTTGTCACAAAATAGCCAAAGGGTGAGATTGTAAAGTTGTTATTTACAACTATGTGTTTTTTTTGGCTTATATTCCATACCAAATTTGATTGTAATTTTATTCAATCGTTTGTACCCTATATTTATTGTGGGATTTCATTGTAAGGGGTGTGTGATAGAGAGAGTGGTGTGAAGAAGCATTTGAAGACTAAAGAAGTTTTCGCGGGTAGCTCGCGACTTAGCATCCCACGAAGTATCTCATGTGCCATGCACATGCTGGAATGTGAAGAGTCAGGCCAGATGGAGACAGCTATGTCTCACGAGTATCTCATGGGTAAGGCTTTCCCGCAAGACACCTGCGAGACATTCTATTTTGCCAGCCTATCCAGTTTGATACACACTTTCTGTGCCTATACTATTTATACTCACATTACCCATAAATGTTGAGTAGTGCTTCTATGAGAAAATCCTAGCCAAACACCTTGAGCGTTAGAGATTGTTATACCCACAATCCTCTACACATTTGTTTTGGAAATTTCCTTAACTCCTACCTCTCCATTTCCATACCATTGAGAGGTTGATAGACCAAACACTTACCACACCCTTTCAGAGTGTTAAGTGAAGTTTTGGTGCAGCTGGGAAGCATTGGAAGAAGCTAAGGATGGCAGATGTATTATGGAGCTTGTTGCGGGATCCGGAGAGTTAAACAAGACACGGTTCCGAGAAGCCTTGTTGGAGTAGGATCTTGGAGGGTTTAGGTACAAAGGGTAGATTAGGCTTGGAGGGTTTCTTGCTCACCCTTGTATCCCAACCGATTGTCTAGTGGATCGATTTCCGCTTGGAGGGCAGCGAAGAGGTTTTTTGCCGAGTTCTTCGATTTCCTCTTCGATAACACGTCGTGGTGTTATCTGTGTTTGTATTTCTCTTCCCTACTCTTGTTCATTTCATTTTTACTGCTGAGTTGCTTTAAATATGGATTAGAGTAGTTCTCTTGCTTATACGCTTGTGTTTACACTATTCCGTACTTCATATTAAGTTAGTGTAAAATCAACCAAGTCATAACTTTGATTTGGGGGTCTAAACAGCTCTTGTGTTTTCGACACATTTTCGAGCTTTCAATAATCAATCGCCTTTTTAAAGGCCTCTTTGTCATTTCTTTTTGGTAATTTGATACTTACATTAAGGGAATGGAGACCATTAAACCATTTCAAATTTCACAAATTAAACACTCATCAGTCTATATTAAACCACAAATGCAAAAATATAATTTCAGTACAATTAAATAGGTTGAGTTTTAATTTGTTACTTTTGAAATTATGGATTTGTTACATCCAAAAACTATAAGATTTTAATTATAAATTTTGCAAAAAAATAAAAATAATTTTTTTTTATTATTTTTGTTTATGTAAGGTTGAAATTTATCAACCATCTTGTTAGTTTTATTCCGTGCCAATTTACTTGTAATTTAAGCACTTAGTAACCCTGTATTTAGGTGAGATTATTGTAAGGGTAGTGTGTGAGAAGATGTGAAGAAAAGCTTAAGTATGTGCAAGAAAGTAGAGTTTCACGGCTAGGACTCACGGCTGACTTGCGACTGGCAAGCTACAAAATGCAGGCACGTGAGAAGCACACAGGGAAGCTGAAGGGTCGCGCCAGCTGTCGTACTACAGGACAAAAGTCCCAGGCTAGCCAGGTCGTTACGTCCCGACTTGAACTCGCGACTTGGACAAGCCGCAAGGTCAAGCCGCCAATCAGCCCTGTTTGGCAAAAATTGACTCTTCGTATTCCAAAAACACACCACTATATATAGACCCTTATACCCACTAAATTGAGAGAGTTTCAAGAGAGAATTTTGTGAGAGAAATCCTAGAGAAAAACAAGATTGCCTCATCCCCAATCTTTACCTTAGAGACTTTACAAATTCCTCTACTCTCTTCCTCTCCATTGTCATACCCTTAAAAGATTATTGACCAAATCCTTTTCTCACCACACCCACATCTGTGAGAAGGTTCATTTGGTGCTAAGAGAAGTTGTTTGGAAGGAACCAATATACATTGGTTGATGCTATGGTCTAGTAGTGGTTTCCTCTTCGATAATACATTGTGTGTTGTCTGTGTGTTTACATCTTCCTTCCCTTTATCTTTGCCTTTTATTTACTGCTGTGGATGTGTTTGTATTTGACTTAGATTATTTATCAATTCTGTTATGAGCTTGTTATCATGTTCCGCACATTAATTGTTTGATATAAAACTTGAATTGGTAACTTTGTAATTGGGGGTCTAAATGTTCAAGGGTATTTTATACACATATTGAACTTTCAATTGGTATCAGAGCGGGTGCACTTTTTGTGGTTTGATTACTTGAGTGCGATCCTAGACCCCTTGGCTATGGATGCAGCTGTAAAAAGGGACATGCAGAATTGTGGTTTAGGTGTTTGTGATAATGACTCTAGGAATATGTTTGAAGGGTATTCTAAAAATAAAATCTTAGAGTTAATTAAATCCAAGAAACATGCTAGGATGTTCATTCACATGCTGAAATACTTTGAAAATAAGAACCACATTCTACACAATAGTCTATGTGAGTCTAACTCTTTAATTGAGAAATACAAAAGAAGAAATAGAACGTTGTGTGAAAATGTTGATAATCTAAAAAAGAAAATTCAATCTAGTAAAAGCTTGGAAAATAAAGAAGAATTCCTGTTTGATGGTCAATAATGCTTGTCCCGTACTTGTATGTTTGTGCACACCTCATTGAAGGTATTTAACTCGTGCTTATGGTACCTTGACAGTGGATGTTCTCGTCATATGACAGGAGATAAATCACTGTTTAAGGCTCTTAAAGAGAAAGCATGTGATTATGTGACTTTTGGTGATGGGAGTCATGCTCAAGTTCTCGGGAAAGGGACAGTTGAAATACTGGGATTACCTCTACTGAAAGAAGTGCTATACATCAAAGGATTGAAGGAAATCTCTTAAGTATCACTCAAATATGTGATGAAGACTTTTGTGTCCAATTCTCAAAGAAGGGGTGTATAATCATTAATGAAAACGAGATTCAAGTCTTAGAGGGAAATAGGACTATTGATAATTGCTATGGAGTAGTTCCTACGGCACCTATTTCGTGTAGAAGTGCTCGCGTTGATATGCTGAAACTTTGGCATCATAGGTTTGGATGTGCAAACTTCAAACAAGTATGTAAAGTCTCTAAACTTGAGGCAGTTGAGGGACTTCCAAAGTTTGGAAAGGTGGAGAAGAGTGTATGTGGAGCATGCCAAATGGGAAAACAAACAAAGGCAAACCATCACAAGGTGAATGTGATTGCTACCTCACGGCGTTTGGAGCTTCTTCAAGTTGATCTAATGGGGCCTACCCGAACTGAAAGCATAGGAGGGAAAAGATACATTAGGGTGGTAGTTGATGATTTCTCAAGGTACTTTTGGGTGGAATTCCTTAGAGAGAAATCTGAAGCATGTGATAAAATGCAAAGACTATGCAAGAGACTGCAAAATGAAAAAGGAGTTCCCATAGTCAAAATCGAAAGTGATCATGGGAAGGAATTTGAGAATGTTAAATTTGAAATGTTTTGTGAAGTGCATGGTATCAAGAAGGAATTTCCAGTTCCAAAGACTCCACAACAAAATGGGGTGGTTGAAAGAAAGAACCGGGTGATCCAAGAGATGGCAAGAGTCATGCTACTCAACAAAAACATACCTCAAAGGTTCTGGGCTGAAGCTGTGAACACATTGTGTCACATATGCAATAGAATGTATTTCCGAGCTGGGACAAAGAAGACATCACATGAAATATGGAGAGAAAAGAAACCGAAGGTGAAGTATTTCAGAGTATTTGGGAGCACATGTTACATTCTAAATGACAGGAAAAATGCGGGAAAATTTGATGCTAAAAGTGATGAAGGAATATTCCTAGGTTACTCCACAAATAGCCGAGCTTATAGAGTGTACAACAAGCGTACTAAGATGGTGATGGAGTCAATTAACGTGGTCATAGATGACACCATATTAGAAAAGGAAATTGAGGATGATGGAAAGGGGCTCAAACTCAAGGAGAAAGAGGATGATGATGATATGTCCCTAAGTGATGATGCTGAGAAAGAAACACTCGGAAAGGAGTCCACACGACTTATATCAAGAAGAGAGACTAGATCAACACAAGAAACCTCAAGTCCACTCATTCCTCCAGAAGTTCAAACTCCAAATTCTCGTGATGAGGAGCTCTCAACTTCCAAGAAACCTTCATCAAGAGTGACTCTCAATCACCCATCAAGTAATATTATTGGGGATGTGAACAAGGGACTTCGTTTGAGAAAAGGGCCAAAGTATACTGCTAACTATGTAACTTACAACTGCTATCTTACTCAATTTGAACCTAAAAAGGTAGAAGAAGCACTGAAAGATGAGAATTGGGAAGAGTCTATGCACCAGGAGCTACACCAATTTGTTAGAAATGATGAGTGGAATTGGTTCCAAGGCCTGAAGATACATATGTGATCGGAACCAAGTGGATTTTTAAGAACAAAACAGATGAAGATGGTGAAGTTATTTGAAATAAGTCGAGATTGGTGGCTCAAGGGTACACTTAGGTGGAAGACATAGATTTTGATGAATCGTTTGCTCCGGTAGCGAGACTAGAGTCCATTCGAATTCTCTTGTCCATAGCATGCATCATGAATTTCAAGTTGTACCAAATGGATGTGAAGAGTGCCTTCTTAAACGGCCTTCTAAATGAAGAAGTCTTTGTCGAACAACTAAAGGTGTTTAAAGATCCTCACTTTCTGGGTCATGTACTAAGATTAAAGAAAGCTTTGTATGGGTTGAAGCAGGTACCAAGAGCATGGTATGATCGTCTCACTACTTACCTATTGGATTGTGGGTTCAAAAGAGGTCGCAGATTGAACATTGTTTGTTAAAAGAGATGAGAAATCCCTCCTTGTCGCTCAAGTGTACGTGGATGATATTGTATTTGGATCCATAATTGATCAACTAGCTCACGAGTTCTCGGAAGAAATGAAAAGGGAATTTGAAATGAGCATGGTGGGAGAGTTGAACTACTTCCTAAGGCTTCAAGTGAAACAACGGAGAGATGGAATGTTTATTTCTCAAGAGAAGTATGCCAAAAATCTTGTCAAAAGATTTGGTCTGGACTCTAAGAAACATACTTCAACTCTCATGAGTTCCTCAGCTAAGTTAAGCATTGATGCAGCCGGTGTTGACGTTGATCCAACACTTTATTGAAGTATGATTGGCAGTCTTCTCTATCTCACAGCAAGTAGGCCAGATATTGCATTTAGTGTCGGGGTATGTGCACGGTTTCAAGCTGCTCCTAAAGAATCCCACTTAACAGCAGTTAAGCGAATCATTCGCTATGTAAATGGCACATCTGACTATGAGATTTGGTATACAAAAGATTCAAATGAGTGTTTGGCGGGATATTCAGATGCTGACTGGGCAGGGTCCATTGATGATAGAAAAAGTACTTTTGGTGGGTGCTTCTATCTTGGAAATAACTTGGTGTCATGGATGAGCAAAAAGTAAAATTCAGTATCCCTGTCAATGGCTGAAACTGAATACATTGTAGCAGGAAGTTGTTGTGCCTAATTGTTATGGATGAGAAAGTTATTGCATGACTATGGAATCTCTCAAGACACTATGTGTGTGTTCTGTGATAACACCAGTGCCATAAACTTGTCAAAGAATACAGTTCAGCACTCACAATCAAAGCATATCAAGATCTGCTATCACTTCATTTGGGACTTAGTAGAGGACAAGATAGTATGTCTAGAATTCATCAATACTGACAATCAAAAGGCAGACATATTTACCAAACCTCTTGATGGCCCGAGGTTTGAATCCTTGCGTAAGACAATTGGTGTTGGTATCATTCTTTAAACTCAATCTTTCATGATATTTTATTGTGTTCTAGGTTGTTTTGTGTGTCTTATGTTTGTCTGAATTTTTTTTTTTTTTTGTGGATATTTTTTATCAATGTTTTTACTGCTTTTGTGTCAAAAATTCAAAAACACATAAAAAGTAGAAAATTCAAAAAGTTTGATCGGCTTTGTTGAGTTTTGTTTCAAAGCATGTTTTGCCTTGTACCTTTGTACTAATGGCTTTGTGCATTTAACGAGCTTAGCTTGTCTCTCATGCGCTCATATCATTGTGGAAAAAATTCTGAAACCTGTGTGACTGTTGTAAATAGATCTTCAACCTTGTCATGAATAATTACTAAGTGGTTTTGTTGATCTTGAAACATGCATAGACTCATGCCTATATATCTTCCCACTTTTAATTTTTATGCTTAAAAGAGCTCTCTAAATGTAAATCTCCAAACGAAAAGAGATATAGAGCTACAAAAGCCTGTCGTATACACTAGTATTCGACTAGGAAAAAGGGAAAGCGACCAAAATAAAATATATGATGCCTAAAAAGCCAAAGGCTAACTCATCAATTGAAATATCAAAAATTTCAGGCATCTATCTCACAATGAGATTTTCTTTGCTCAAAAAGTGTAAATGTTATGTTATATATGGAGCCAAATGAAAAGTTTCAAAGAATTGTTATCAAGTGCTTGTGGGAGGTCATATATGCATGTTTCTATAATTGAGATAGGTCACATTATCTAGTGCTAGTTGTGTATGCCTTAATTGAATTGATCATTGGAGCTTCACATTAGACTAAAGACTATTTCATTTTTGATATCCACACATAACACACAAGTCTATGTTCAATGAATGCCATATTCATTTGTATGATTGTACTTGATTAAATGTGTTTTCACAAGCTCAATCTAAAATTTTTTAATTAAATACAAAAAGATTTTTGAGTGTTTTAGTTTGTTTTTGGAAAGTATTTCGTTTTACAAAAATGTCAAAATTTTCAAAAACAGTGTTGCCCTGTTTTGGTGACTAAGTCACGGGTAGGTCCAGTCGCATGCTCCGGTTGCGAAGCTCACTCCGAGAGTTTTCGCAGGTCACTGGCGGGTCAGCATCCCAGTCGTGAAAAAGACTTAGAAATTTTTTCAAAATTTGTGTTTTTGCATATTTCGTGGCTCAGTATGGCGACTTGTTCGCGGGTGGAAGGTCCCGTCATGAGGGGTACACAAAGATTTTCGCAGCTCATCTTGCGACTCCCTCGCGGGTATATCTTTTAGTCAGGAAAACACTTAGAAGATTTTTCAAGAATCTTGTTTCATAGTGTTTCGCGGCTTACCCTAGCGACTTACTGGCGACTTGATCCAGTCACGAAAAATGCGTATTTTGCATTTTAAAGACAGTTTTTAAAATTGTTTTTCAATTTTTCCCTCGTACTTTGTGACTGTTCATTGTCCTTTCCATGTCTATCTCTGAAACTCGCTATGCTCATCAGTGAAAATCCTTCATTTTTGCATCATTTTCACTTCTATTTTCAAGAAAAATGTATGGGTTTTCTTTTCCTCATTTCAAATTTCTTGTTTTGAGTATTATGTTCTTAAATGTGAGAATGTGTTGTTGCTATTGTGCTCTATGAAATGTTGGGTTCGAACGTGGTTTTGTTTAAATATGCTGGGTTTGTTGAATGGGTTTTGTTGTCAATGACTTGTTCAGTGTGGCTTCATATGATGTTTTGACTTATCTGAGTGTTCTTACCTTGATATCTGCACATATCACTTTCATAATATTGTGTTGAAATGCTTGTTGTCTATTACACATTGCTACTTATTTTTGACAGTGTGTACTATAATGCCTATTACTCTCTGTGTTTGGCATCTGTTTCATGTTTCATATGTTTTTGGTCTTCAGAAATGCGTACTTTGTCACTTTATTGCTTTAGTTCTCATTCTATGATTCTATGTCTTTTAGATCTTTTTGGTCTTTGCACTCTCATCTTTTGACTAGATCTAACAAAATGAGTGGGTTGTGGATTTGGTGCTTTGCTATGTGTTTGCTCTTCTACAGATGTCTTGATGATCCTCCAAAGGAAAAGAGATTATGACTGAAGAGGAAACATTACTTGTTGCAAAAAGAACACGTTATTCATCACAGCCATCTACTAACTCAATATTGAGTTGTTTAGAACTCCTCAGCACCTAGATGCTTACTCAAGCATTTTTGACCAGGGAACTCCTAAAGTGGAACGGGAGGTCAGATTTGACACTTTGGAAACCACTTTTGTCCCTCGGATCTTCGAGGCAAAAGATTGGACAGAATTATTTGGAAACTTTGTTGATCCAATGTTGGAACTAGTGAAGGAGTGTTTCGCCAACACAGTTGATCTTGAAAGTGAACTACATTGTCTGGTAAGAGGAACGAAGTTCATCATTAGTCCAAACACCATAGCTGAACTTCTCAAAATCACTCGACCTGCGAATGTCGACCTAACTCCTTATAATGATTGCACTCTAGTGATTCAGGACATTCTCCAAGTTCTTGGTCCTGGCCATGACATCTCCAGTGCCGACACATCTATAAATACTACCAAGTTTTCACCTGAGTTGACAACATTGAAGCTGATCATGTTTACCAACCTCTATTCGTTGACCAACACGATGTATATCAACCTTGGAAGGGCTCAATTTCTATGTGATCTCATCACAGGCACCACCATTGACATCTGTGCCCATACTTTTCATATCATAAGGAAGATAGTGACCCGAACAGTAGCACGAGGGTGTCTTCCATTTTGCAGTCTCATTATGAAATTCATTCTAAGTGAAGGTGTTACTCCTCCCTTAGTTGGGAACATCATTACTCGTCCTCGACCAATCTCTATGTTCACTCTACAAGCTAGCAGAAGTCATTCATCAAAAACTCCAAAGAGTGCACATTTCTCTCCTGCTACTCCTTCTACTCTTGAGTTAGATTCACATGTACATGCCCCCCATGTATCACAGCAACCCAGCACTACACAAGCATAGTCTGCCCATCAACCTGATAGGTTGGAGATGCTTTTTGAGAACCTCCACAAGCGTCTTGAGGAATTGGAAAAGACTCTTAGTGATGGCCAGAGAGTGTCGTCAGAGAGTGGCAGTCATGCAGGACCAGATCGATATTTTAATAGCTCAAGTTGATGGCATTTTCACCAAGTTACAATAGTGACCCTTTGGCCATTCCGGTCAAAAAGGGGGAGAATTTTTGGGCCAGCACTTAAGGGGGAGTGCTTATTTGAGGGGGAGTTTTGTAATCCTTACTGTTTTTGGTTATAGTTTTGTTACTTTGGGTTGATTAACTATTGTTATTATAGGTCCTAGTCCTGTTTTGGTTTAAACTCATAACTTTTGAATGTGTTTAATACTTGGTTCATTTATATATTGATGATGTTATTCAGTTAATTCAGCACATGTTTTTTTTTTTAAAGGTTTGTACCCATGTTGCTTATGTAAGCTTTAAGGGTTCGATTATGCACACTTGTAAGCCTTTGTGATTTGTGCCATGTTTTATGCAACCTTTGTACTTTGTTAAATCAGTACTTCTAACCTAATGCTATGCATTCTTTTGTAAGTACTGTCACTCTTGTACTCGTGTAGGATTTTTCCTAGATGCACATACTTCTTGTACTGTGCATTGGTTGAGTGTTGGTCATTCAAGTGATTTGCCTTGTGTTTGTCATCTTGAATATCCGGATGTTCATTCCAAGTGTGAATGAGCATTGTGATCACTTGGTTATAGTGATTGCATGTTTTGGTCTTGCCATGGTTTATTGCTTTATTCCATTGTGCTTGATCGCATTGTGCTTGTTCCATTTGTTTTACAAGTTTTCTGCATACAATGAACTTATTATGTTGTTGTATTTCAGGAGTTACTTGTTCTTATGGTTCTAAAGCTCCACAGATTCTAGAGTTAGGTGTGAGTGAGTTTTCTAACTGTTCCCAACTCAGGCGTTAAGTCTAGAGTTTGTTTTAGGGTTTTGTCACAGAATAGCCAAAGGGGGAGATTGTAAGGTTGAAATTTATCAACCATCTTGTTGGTTTTATTCCGTGCCAATTTGCTTGTAATTTAAGCACTTAATAACCCTGTATTTAGGTGGGATTATTGTAAGGATAATGTATGAGAAGATGTGAAGAAAAGCTCAAGTATGTGCAAAAAAGCAGAGTTTCGCGGCTAGGACTGGCAAGCTGCCAAATGCAGGCACGTGAGAAGCACACAGGGAAGCTGAAGGGTCGCGCCAGCTGTCGCACTACAGGACAAAAGTCCCAGGCTGGCCAGGCCGTTGCGTTGCGATTTGAACTCGTGACTTGGACAAGCCGCGAGGTCAAGCCGCCAATCAGCCCTGTTTGGCAAAAAATGACTCTTCGTATTCCAAACACACACCACTACATATAGACCCTTATACCCACTGAATTGAGAGAGCTTCAAGAGAGAATTTTTTGAGAAAAACCCTAGAGAAAAACAAGATTGCCTTATCCCCAATCTTTACCCTAGAGACTCTTCAAATTCCTTTACTCTCTTCCTTTTCATTGTCATACCCTTGAGAGGTTATTGACCAAATCATTTTCTCATCACACCCACGTCTGTGGAAATGTTTATTTGGTGCTAAGGGAAGCAGTTTGGAAGGAACCAATATACATTGGTTGATGCTATGGTCTAATAGCGGTTTCCTCTTCGATAACACATTGTGTGTTGTCCGTGTGTTTGCATCTTCCTTCCCTTTATCTTTACCTTTTATTTACTGCTATGGATGTGTTTATATTTGGCTTAGATTTTTTTATCAATTCTGTTATGAGCTTGTTATCATGTTCCGCACATTAATTGTTTGATATAAAGCTTGAATTGGTAACTTTGTAATTAGGGGTCTAAATGTTCAAGGGTGTTTTATACACATATTGAACTTTCAATTTAGTCTCTCTTTTAAATACAAATAAATGAAAAAAAAAAAAAAAAAACTTAAATATAAATCTTAACTAACACATAAATTCTTCAATTTATTATTCTAAGTTCATTATTTTAATAATTTATGTTAAAAGTGAAAAAAATCGGATTCTACATACTAAATATCCACCTCATGTGTACCCATTGTAGTATGTAAAATATGAAGCAAAGTTAAGAAAATAATAAATGAAAGCTAAAAAATGTGTTAAAAACACAAGCTGTTTAGACCCCAAATTAATTTATGGTTCGATTGATTTTACTCTAACTTAATACTAAGTGCAGAATAGAGTAAAGGTGAGCGGATAAACAAACAAACTACTTTTACCCATAATCATAATAACACGGTAGCAAAATGAAAGGTTAAAGAGTAGGGAAGAATCATGCAAACACAAGATAACATGTCGATGTGTTATCGAAGAAGAAACTGAAGAACTTGGCGAAAAACCTCTTCGCCGCCCTTCAAGCGGTAATCGATCCATTATACAATTAGTTGGGATACATGGGTTAGCAAGAGACCCTTTAAGCCTAATCTACCAGATGCACCTAAGCCCTCCAAGCTCCTACTCCAACAAGGCTTCTCGGAACTGTGTCTTGTCTAGTTCTCTAAATCCTGCAATACGCTCGATTGCATCCGCCAAAACCTGACTTCTTCCAATGCTTCCCAATAGCACCAAAACTTCACTTGATACTTTGCAAGGATGTGGTAAGTGTTTGGGCTATCAACCTCTCAATGGTATGGAAATAGAGAGGTAGGAGTTGAGGAAAATCCACAAGCAATTATGTAGAGAAATGTAGGTATAACAATCTCTAACTCTCAAGGTTTGTGGTTAGGGTTTTCTCTCAAAAACACTCCTAAACTTGTGTGGGTAATATGGGTATATATAGTGTGGGTACATAAAGTATGTATCAGATAGGACAATCTGGCAAAAGAGAATGTTTTGCAGGTGTCTCGCAGGAAGGCCTTACCCGCGAGATACTTGTGAAAACCAGTTGTCTCGATCCTGTCTTGACTCTTCACATTCCAGTCATCTCGTGAGACAATTGCGAGACTCTCTGTATGAAATAGGGAAAAAAATTTATTTCCTTTGAGGTCTTTTTGCGAGAAGCTCTAAGTCGCGAGCTTCTCGCGAAACTGCCTCTGAACCAATTTTTGAAGAAAAACACAAAAATGCATTTTGAACAAAAACTAAAAGCACGAAAGTATAAAATTACTTTCAAAAACATATAAAATACTCAAAAATCTTTTTGGGTTTGATCAGCAAGCATTTGAGCATACACATCACATTTGAATATGTACAATCACACAAATGAAATAAGAATTATTTGAACAAAGTCTTGTGTGTTGTGGGTGAGTATCAAATGTGGAATAGTCCTTAGACCAGAGTGAAGTTTCAATGATTAATTTGATCAAATCATACACAACTGATACTAAGTCAAGTGGTCTATCTCAATTATAGAAATGAATATATATGACATCCTACAAGAGAATAATTACAAATCTTAGAAGCTTTTCATTTGGCTTCTACGTAAATCATAACATTTGATCCTTTTTGAATAATACATCTCCTTTTTGAGATCGGTGCTTGAAATTTTTTTGACATTTCAACATTGAGAGTTAGCCTTTGGCTTTTTAAGCACCATACATTTCAATTTAAAATATCGCTTTCCCTTTTTCTTAGTCAAATACTAGTGTGTGTGATGGCTTTTGCAGCTCATTATCTCTTTTCATTTTGAGATTTACATTTATTGAGCTCTTTAAGCAAAAACATAAAAATAAAGGTGGGAAGAGATATAGGCACAAGTCTATGCAAGTATCAAGACCATCAAGACTATTGACCAATCATTCATGACAAGCTTAAAAATCTATTTATAATAATCACACATAGTTTTCAAGATTTCGCCCACATAAATAAATGTGCATACACAACAAGCTAAGCTCGTAAATGCATTACACCATTAGTACGAAGGTACTAAGCCAAACTCACATGTGATATACACAACACAAGCGATCAAAAGTTTTGGAGATTTTTCAATTTTTATGAGTTTTTGAATTTTTGAACACACTCAAAAACATAACAAGTAAAGTAAGATCAACAAAAACAGGTACAAACCAAAACTTGTAAAAGAAACATGCTATAAACCAGAAGCAATTGACACAAATTGAATTATGCATGTCATAATGCATGAACCTATGACCCTAAACATCGGAAGTATTAATGCATGGGCATGTTATAATGCTTATACATGTGTGCCCTTCTTTACCCACACGACACTTGTGTTCGGGGTGATATCCCTAATGGATTAGGTACAATCGATGTGATTTTTAAACCTTCTGGTGAAGCTTGTCAAACAGATGGTGAAAGCATCAATCATCCTTATCACACCCCTCACTCTAGAATCACCTTCTTAACCTTTTGATTGCTCAGCAGCCCAGTTCCTTTTGTCATTTCTTGGCCCTCTTGACCTTTGAGCACTTGCATTCTTCAATGCTCTAAGCTTATAACAATTGGGTCTGGTGTGCCCTTGAATTCCACAATGATGACAAAAATGTTTTGCTCTAGGATCTCTTTGTCATTTTGGCAGTCCAGTTTCTTTTGTCATTTTTTGGTCCTCTTGACCTTTGACCACTTGCATTCTTCAATGCTCTAAGCTTATGACAATTGGGTCTGGTGTGTCCTTACATTCCACAATGATAGCAGAAATGTTTTACTTTAGGACCTTTTTGTGATTTTGGAAGTGATTCCCTTTAGCTTTAGGTTTGACCATTGATTGGTTACAAGGCTTTATCAGCACTCGTTGGTCATTCACATTCCTCATCTTTTCCACTTTCACTTTCTCAGCAACAGTGGTAGCTACCATTAGTTCCTTGGCTTTCACAAACTTCATTTCCTTGGATATATTGGCAGCCGAACTGCTCTCTCCTATGTATCCTAATCCACTTTTGTTGGAGAAAGGTTTCTAATGAGTAAGTACTTCATCAAGCTTCTTGGAGGAAACTCGCTCTATTTTAGCATTGACTTAAACCACCTCAAGCTTAAGGAATTTGATCTTTGAATAAGTTTTAGTTAACTCTCCATTTAGCTTCTCCATTTCACATTTGCTCTCCTTGTATCGCACTTCTATAATCTTGTTCTGCTCTCTTCATTTTTTAATGGTTGCCTTAACCGCTTTTGCATATTCATCGGTCTTCTTAAGGAGGGAATTATAGGTCTCTTGTAGTTCCACTGTTCCTTCATCTTCCTCATCATCAGATTCCTCTACTATCCTTATTGACTCTAATTCAGTGTGCTCACCAAGCTCTTCCACTAGCACACTCAAATCATCCAAAGATTCCACGGAAGCAATGGTCATGAATGCAGAGAAATTTCCCTATCTGTCACAGCTTTCATATGAATCTGAATTAAAGGAGTTTGAATCACTAAGAGTAGTGGCATACACCTTGCCATTCCCTCTCAAATAATTGGGATTCTCTCTCTTGAGATGTCCATGTCCGTTGCATTTGAAGCATGTGATTCCTTGAGAGCATTGAGACTCCTTTCCCTCTTTCCTCTTGAAATCCTTTTTCTCCTTTTTGGAATTTTGGAATTTTCCCTTCTCAGCAAACTTTCCATTCTTCTTGAACTTCAAGAACTTTCAAAATTTCTTCACAACATATGCCACATCTTTATCAACCTCATCCTCATCAGATGATTTGTGAGCATCTATCCTCTCATTAATTGCCTCGAGAGCAAGGGATTTGCTCTTCCTTTGTAATGGCAATGACAACTCATATGTTTGAGGTGAGCTAATTAGTTCTTGAACTTTGATATCATCAAGATCCTTGCTCACTTCAATTACTGTAACCTTTACACAGAAGCTTTCTAGCAATGATCGAAAGATTTTCCTCATTATCTTTGAGTCCTCCATCTTTTCACCCAAGTTGAACTTGCCAATAACCACCTCATTCAGCTTGCTATAGAATGAGTTGAATGACTCGTCTTCATTCATTTTCAGCTCTTCAAATTGAGTGGTTAGCATCTACAACTTAGTATCCTTCACCTTTCACCTTCTTCGTGCCTTTATAGATGGTCTCCAATATCTCCCACGCCTTTTTGGCAACTGTTATGTGAGAAATCCTGTGAAACCCATCTGGAGAAATACCACAGAAAATATCATTTAGTGCTTTACTATTTGCATTTGTTTCCGCAAGAGCTGCCTTATCCCATGTGGATTTAGCGGCCTTCGGCCTAGTTCATCCTACATCTACTGCATCCCAAATAGTATCATCAATTGAACACAAGAATGCTCTCATTTAGACTTTCCAAAAGACATAGTTACTACCATCAAAATATGGTGGAACATTTAAAGATGAAGACCAGTCTATCTCAAACAAGGTCAAAGATCGCACTTAGGTAATTAAACCACAGCAAGTGCACCCGCTCTGATACCAATTAAAAGCTCGAAAATGTGTTAAAAACACAAGAGCTATTTAGAGCCCCAAATTAAATTACGACACGATTAATTTTACCCTAACTTAATACTAAGTGCGGAATAGAGTAAATGCAAGCAGATAAACAAACAAACTACTCTAACCCATAATCACAATAACACGGTAGTAAAATAAAAGGTTAAAGAGTAGGGAAGAAGAATGAAAATACAAGATAACACGCCGATGTGTTATCGAAGAGGAAACCGAAGAACTCGGTAAAAAACCTCTCCACCACCCTCCAAGCGATAATCAATTCACTAAACAATCAGTTTGGATACATAGGTTAGCAAGAGACCCTCCAAGCCTAATCTACCCAATGCACCTAAGCCCTCTAAGCTCCTACTCTAACAAGGCTTCTTAGAACCGTGTTTTGTCTAGCTTTCCAGGTCCCGCAATACGCCCGATTGCATCTGCCAAAGCCTGGCTTCTTCCTAGCAGTACCAAAACCTCACTTAACACTTTGAAAGGGTGTGGTAAGTGTTTGGGCTATCAACCTCTCAATGGTATGGAAATGAAAAGGTAGGAGTTGAGGAAAATCCACAAGCAATTGTGTAGAGAAATGTGGGTATAACAATCTTTAACTTTCAAGGTTTGTGGCTAGGGTTTTCTCTCAGAAGCACTCCTCAACATATATGGGTAATGTGGGTATATATAGTATGGGTACAACAAGTATGTATCAGATAGGACAATCTAGCAAAATAGAATGTTTCGCGGGTGTCTTGCGAGAAAGCCTTACCTGCATGATACTCGTGAAAACCAGCTATCTTTATCTTGACTCTTCACATTCCAGTCATGTGCAGGGCACATGCTTCACTTCGTGGGATGCTTAGTCGCGAGCTACCCGCAAAAACAGCTTTAGTCTTCATACCTTGAGTCTTCACACACTTTCTCTCTCTCTCTCTCTCTCTCTCTCTCTCTCACACACACACACACACACAACCCTAAACCCACTAATACAAACTAAACCCTTCTAAAATCTAAAACTTAAATAAACAAATTTTCTTAGTAACCAAACACTTTCCTAAGCACTTTAACCTCTAGATTTCTAAACATTTTCTCAAAGAGAGAGAGAGAGAGAGAGAGAGAGAGAGAGAGAGAGAGAGAGAGAGAGAGAGATAAGATTTCTAAACATTTTCTCAAAGAGAGAGAGAGAGAGAGAGAGAGAGAGAGAGAGAGAGAGAGAGAGAGAGAGAGATCAATTCTTTCAAGCCCAGAAATTTTCAAAGAACGAAGAGAAACCCAAGCTTTTTCATTGTTAGCCATGGACAACGAGAATCGAGCAATGACGTCATCTTCTTCTTTGTCGAATTTGAGCGCGTTCTTCTTCATATCCAAAGGTTGGCGAGAGGTTCGTGACTAAGCAGACGCAGATATCCAACTCATGCGCCACCGAGCCAACACGTTCAAGAACTTAATGATGTCATTTGACCGAGAGCTCGAGAATTTCTTCAACTCGAATATGACTTCATTTTCTGTGCCGGCAATTCGATCACCTCCGGCGGAGATTAATTTCGTGAAGAGGCTCTAGCTGAAGCTTTCAGAGTCCTGGCGGGTGTACTTGTTGCCAGATTTTAGCAAGAAGGTTCTGGAAAAGTGGACTCTGAGGTCGCGGCTTCAGATTGATTTGTCAACAATAAGGAACGCGATTGTGGCGGAGGTGGAGGATGGGGATGGAGTTGTTGAGTTTCAGAGTTTTGGGGAGAGTGGAAGAGTGAGGTTGAAGGAGACGAAGCAGCATAGAGAAGAAAACAGCCATTTTTTTTCTCTCTCTGTGGCTTTGTTTGGTTGCTAAGAAATGAATTTTGTGAAGGGAAAATGAAAGGAAAGAACAAGAAAAGTGATTTTTGAACTTTTTAATTTTTGTTTTTAGAGTTTTTAACAAGTATTTATTTATTTGGGTCATATTGGGTTATATGGGCGGGTTACTAATTAAATGGGTTGTGCGGGTAATGGATAATTAATTTATATATAAACAGGTCATAAATTGATAAATGGGTAATTACACACACAACCCATTTATGACCCAACCCGCCCATTTGCCACCCTAAAACCAAACATTAAGTTCACAATGTATGCATAATATATTTAGATATTGGAATTGCTTGAGTCCTGTCCAAGACTTAAGCAATTTCAATATCTAAATATTATGCATGCATGTCATATATATGCAAATAAAATAACATCTAGCCTCCATGTACAAATTTAATTAGATTAGATCAAGAGAATAGCTACATGTAAAGATAAATCGATCCAATCAGTCAAGCTTATTATTCAAAAAACTGTTGTGAAATTTTAAAATACTCGCAAGTGTACGAACCGTACCGAAGTATAGTTTGACAAGAACGAGGTCGAACCCACAGGGACTTGAATGAATGTAGGAAAATTAAATCAAATCTTAACCAAATTAATCCTAATCTAGTTTAATTAAAAATTGGTTGTTTTTAAATTAAATAAACTAAGCAAATAATAAAATTAAGCAAATAGTTAAACTAAGCAAAAGATATAAAGCAATAAAAAGATATAAACAATCAAGGGAAAGGAATTAAGGTTTTGGAATCCACCTTGTAAGTCATACTAGCATATATTTATAATCATTAATTTTTCCCACCTCACTACATGATAATCTAGAAATCAATCTTGCTATCATGGAAAATATTCTTGTTAAAATCCTTATTTTAAAAATCAAAAGCATGTTCTTCTTCGCTTCTTAAGTATAAAGCCAAATCATCAATTGTATCCATAGTCAAACAAATCACAAGATATATCCAATTCTAAAAATCAAATCATATCTTGTATCCATTGACAGACAAATCACAAACAATATCCAATTTTATAATCAAGAATTAATAAACCAAGCATTCAATTAATTATGACAAATCCTAAATCATGAGAAAAACATGATTGAACTCATATCTAGAATCCCATCTTAGTCAATTGATATGAAGCAAGAACAATTTAAATCATTAAAGAACAACTATTGTGGGAAAAATCAAATCACATAAATATTACTAATAATACTTAACAAGGTTTCATCCTTAACCCTAATTATAAATTTAGCTACTCATGGTAATTGAAATAAAATAAAAGAATAAAATACTAAACATTAAACTAGACAAATAAAATAGAGAAAGAAATAATCACAATGCTATCATGGAGAAAAGTTACAGAGAAGCCACATGCGGCACTGCCTCTTGCTCCAATTTTCTGTTTTGCATGTCAGCCCTAGCACTAGCCTCTGTCCCCCCTGAATTTTGTCCTAAAAAGCCTTTAAATAGGTCAATGAATCTTATTAGAAGTTGAATTCCCGTTTGGAGAAAATCCCAGACTTTTAGGCTTTACTTAATCGACTATTTAGGCCCACTTAACGTCAGAATTAGGGCTTCTGGTAAACTACAAAGTTGTAGCCCTTTAAGTTAACTTTCCAGCCCAACTTGAATCATCTCAATTGGACATCTGATCCGAAAGTTATGCTGAAAATACTAACTGATGTGCAGGCTGGAATCCTAATCCGAATTGAACTTGGATTTGGTGCAAATTTCCTTTGATTCCTTACTCCAATTGGACTTAAATTTAATATTCATGCCTGACTGGATGTAAATTGGCTTGATTCAATTGGCCTAGCCCCACTTTGCATGTAAAGCCCTTGTTACCTGCAACACAAAGATATTATATAATCAGTCACAAAATAACATAAAAGTAAGACCAAATATGTAGATATGTGAGTACTTTATTGTATATATTTCATGCACATCAAATACCCCCAAACCTACATTTTGCTAGTCCTCGAGCAAAACACATAAAGAGTAAAACAAAACAAAGAATTTAAAAACAAAGAAAAAGGAAATCCTAACTAATCCACTTTCGCTGGAATTTTTGATTGCATTTAGCGTATGCAACAAGCCTTTAAACCCCTAGCTTACACTAGTGGACGAGTTGTAGTCTCGTGAGGGTTTGCAGGGAATATACCCACAAAATTCTGAGAATGAATACTAAAAACAAAATAAACAAAACAAAGAAAATCAAATTTTTTTTTTCAATTGCCTTCTGCAAAGAGGATTAGTTCAAGTTTAAAAACACTTCAAATGCTAAAGAAATTCCTCATGCCTCAAAACTCAATGTGAGTGAAAAGTGGTAGCCAACCCAAACATACTCTTAGTTTCAGAATAAATTTGACTCGAATTTCTATTTGAAAGTATGCTTCAACTCAAATCTTTCCGGTGTTATCACTCAACAAATGAAATCACTCTGAAATGGGGTGTACACTCTCAACAACATATGTGAGCGGAATAATGTAAGCAAAATCAACATCTCACATATAAATCACATGAAAGACGCTTAATCAAGAAAGAACAAGTAGTCTCATGAAAAGATGCCAAAAATATTTATACCACACCTTTTTCTTCTCTGTCATATCAATATCTGAACTATACAATCTTCAAGATCAAATAAGGACTTTATTAGGACGTAATGTAGGGTAAAAGCAAAGAGAATGAAATAAAAATGGGTGAAGGTAAATATAAGAAGTGTTTTCAAGATTTGTCGGAATGTCAACTCTTTTTG